>NC_037689.1:25010378-25040956 GCF_003255815.1 Theropithecus gelada
CAGCTGTAAAAAAAAAAAAAAAAAAAAAAAAAAGGTTGCTGCAAAAGTAATTGCGGTTTTTGCCATTATCTTTGCACCAACCTCATACATCTGCAAAGTCGTTTTTGCCAGACAAAGTAACATATTCATGGGTTCCAGGGATTAGGATGTGGACATCTTTGGGCACCTGTATGCAGCATGGTACACTCAGTAAAGAAGTAAGGGAAAATGAGTATCACGTAGGAATCTGACTATCTCAACCACCGCGAAATGGGGAAAGTTCCCCCATCTCCCTCACAGGGCGTGCAATGGGGGTGCGGCTGACTTCTTCAGTGCCCCGCTGCGCAAACCGCTTGGAGGGGCAGGCAGCTGGGGAGGTTGTGGGGCTCCTACACCTTGGCAGCATATATGGGTGAATGTTTACAGCTCCTGAAGCCCCAGTGGGCATGTGTTACAGGGTGCTCTTTTAGCTTAGCCGTGCATAGGCGGCTTGTGTTAGTCAGCTCAGTTAGATCCCCTGCCTTATCACAAAGACAGAGGGCTTTCTGTACCCCGGGTTCCTGTCTTTGTGTACCAGAAGCATCAGATGACACGTGGGCTTGGAGAATGAGTGCAGGGTTTTATTGAGTAGAAGTAGCTCTCAGCAGATGCGGGAGCCAGAAGGGAGATGGTTTTCGCCCGGAGTTGCCGGCCGCTCAGCAGCCCCGGCTTTCCTCTGACCTTCCCCGTGAAACTCCGTGTGGTTCTGCCGGTCAATGGCCTGCCAGCCTGCCGGCGTCTGCCGGTGCACTCTTCTGCTGGCGTGCTCCCCTCGAGGTCTGGCTGCTGTGTCTTCTTCCGCTGCTGTGTTCCTCTCAATGTCCAGGCCCTTGCGTGTCTGCCTGCTACGGTCTCGAGGTTTTTATAAGCACAGATTGGGAGTATAGCAGGCCAGAGTGCTCTTGGGAAATGCAACATTTGGGCAGGAAAACAGGAGTGCCTGTCCTCACTTAGGTCCATGGGCACAGGCCCACAGGTGGAGCCCTAGCCAGGGACCACACCTTCTTCTACGCAGCACTTCCCTGCCCCCCTTCCATATGAACAGTGCTGTAAATGACAAAGTAGATGATTGATTTTTATGTAGATTCATGGAGCCACAAGTACACTCAGCCTAGACCTATCTGCAACCTCTGTGTGAATACCAAATTTTCTGGTAGATCCTTAACATGTAAGCACTTTTTGTTGGCTTGTTTTTGAGACAGAGTCTTGCTCTGTTGCCCAGGCTGGAGTGCAGTGGCATGATGTCGGCTCACAGCAACCTCCGCCTCCCAGGTTCAAGTGGTTCTTCTGCCTCAGCCTCCCAAGTACCTGGGATTACAGGCGTGCACCACCACACCTGGCTATGGGGTTTTGCCATGTTGACCAGGCTGGTCTTGAACTCCTGACCTCAAGTGATCCGCCTGCCTCAGCCTCCCAAAGTGCTGGGATTACAGGTGTGAGCCACCCCGCCTGGCCTCATGTGAGCGTTTTAATTGCCACTAAAAGATATGATGGGCTGTGATTTTGTTTCATGGTAAAGTGAGCCACACAGCAAAGTACATTCAAACACCCTTTAGCAAGCTATTCATATACCGTGAGATTTCATCCTACACCAGTCAGAATGGCTATTACTAAAAAAAAGAAAAGAAAAAAACAGATGTTGGTGAAGATGCAGAGAAAATGGAACACTTATACACTGTTCATGGGAATGTAGATTAGCACAATCTCTATGAAAAAGGGTGTGGAGATTTCTCAAAGAACCAAAAATAGAACTATCATTCAATCCAGCAACCCACTACTGGAAATCTACCCAAAGGAAAAGAAAAAAAGAAATCATTATATCAAAAAGATACTTGCACTGGCTGGACGTGGTGGCCCATGCCTGTAATCCCAGCACTTTGGGAGGCTGAGGCGGGTGGATCACTAGAGGTCAGGAGTTTGAGACCAGCCTGGTCAACATGGTGAAACACTGTCTCTAATAAAAATACAAAAATTAGCCAGTTGTGATGGTGCACGCCTATATCCCCAGCTACTCGGGAGACTGAGGCAGGAGAATTGCTTGAACCCAGGAGGCAGAGGTTGCAGTGAGCCGAGATAGTGCCTCTGCACTGCAGCCTGGAAGACAGAGGGAGACTCCATCTCAAAATTAAAAGAAAAGATACCTGTATTGGAAGCCCTGTTTACAATAGCAAAGATATGGAATCAACTGAAGTGTCCATCAATGGATGATGGGATAAAGAAAATGTGGTATATGTACATAGTGGAACACTATTCAGCCACAAAAAGGAATGCACCCATGTCTTTTGCAGCAACATGGATGGAAGTGGTGGTCATTTTCTTAAGTAAAACAACTCAGAAACAAAAAGACAAATACTACGTGTTCTCACTAATAAGTGGAAGCTATATGTTTCCAAATAGGCATAGAGTGTGGAACAACAGACATTGCTGACTGGGAAGGGTAGGAGGGGCTGAGGGATAAGAAGTTACTTAATGGACACAATATTCATTATGCCAGTGATGGTTACAGAAGCCAAGACTTCACCACTGCACAATCTAGGTTACAAAATCACACTTGTGCCTCATAAATTAATACAAATTTTTTGAAAACCCAATTACACTGCTTCTAACAGTCATAATTTAAAAAGTCAAGTGGTAAAAAAAATGCATTTGTTGATTTAATCATTTGTCTAATTAATGAATCACACAATATCGAGTGTATTGATGCAGATTGAACTCCACACGGGCCTAAACTGTGTTAATCCCACTTGCTGAATTCTTTACTCAGGCAGGGAGGTTAGAATGTGAACTCGTGGCTACGCTCCACATCTCAGCAGGGAGCAGCATGTGCTGTCTTGCCTGTCTGCTCCTGCAGATCAGTAGCAACCTGTCTAGTGCAAATAGAGAACCAGTCTGGGGATGTGTCTGGGCTGAGTAGAGAAAATCACTTCGAGAAATCACTGATGTCTGCCAAGGGCTGGGAGAAAGGAGGACACAGGGGCATTCAATTAGCACACCTGCCTTCATCAGTCCAAATGCTACTTCAGTGCAAACTTTTATTGCATTGTGTTTTAGTCCGTTTCACGCTGCTGATAAAGACATACCTGAGACTGGGAAGAAAAAAAGGTTTCACTGGACTTACAGTTCCACGTTGCTGGGGAGGCCTCAGAATTATGGTGGGAGGCGAAAGGCACTTCTTACATGGTGGCAGCAAGAGAAAATGAGCAAGACGCAAAAGCGGAAACCCCTCATAAAACCATCAGATCTCATGAGACCCACCCACTACCATGCGAACAGTATGGGGGAAACTGCCCCCGTGATTCAAATTATCTCCCACTGGGTCCCTCCCACAACACATGGGAATTCATTCAAGATGAGATTTGGGTGGGGATACAGCCAGACCATATCACATTGGTAACATACTTGCCTGTGTAGTTTTAGGAATGTGCTTCTCCAGCCTACTAAAACCTAATTTTAACACAGAATATCTTTTTTTTTTTTTTTTTTTTGAGACGGTGTCTCGCACTGTCGCCCAGGCTGGAGTGCAGTGGTGTGATCTCAGCTCACTGCAAGCTCCACCTCCAGGGTTCACGCCATTCTCCTGCCTCAGCCTCCCGAGTAGCTGGGACTACAGGCGCCCACCACCGAGCCCGGCTGTTTTTTTTTATTTTTTAGTAGAGACGGGGGTTCACCGTGTTAGCCAGGATGGTCTCGATCTTCTGACCTCGTGATCCGCCCATCTCGGCCTCCCAAAGTGCTGGGATTACAGGCTTGAGCCACCGCGCCCGGCCAACACAGAATATCTTAGTTCAATTTTTAAAGATTTTTCTAACAGTTTTTTGCGGGAAATAAAAGATTTACATCAGTTTATTTGCTGAAACAAAGCTAGTAGATTTGTTTGTAAATATCTCCTAATTATGCAATATGGAAACTTCGAAGGAAAGTGAGAGTCTTTTTGTTGTTGTTATTTTGTTTTGTTTTTGTTTTGTTTTTGAGACAGGGTCTCAATCTGTCACCCAGGCTGGAGTGCAGTGGTGAAATTATGACTCACTGTAGCCTTGACCTCCTGGGCTCAGGTAATCTTCCTGTCTCAGCCTCCTGAGTAGCTGGGACTACAGGTGTGCACCACCATGCCCAGCTAACATTTATATTTTTTGTAGAGACAAGGTCTCATTATATTGCCCAAGCTGGTCTCAAACTCCTGGACTCAAGCGATCCTCCTGCCTTAGCTTAATAAAGTGCTGGGATTACAGGCATGAGCCATCATGCCTAGCCTTCATTTTTAACATAACACCTATAAGAGATCACTTGATTTCCAGGCACATCGTGTTCTATCATTGGTTTCTTCAAAATTTATTAGAACAACTTTACCTTGTGTATATTTGTTAATAATTGTATCACAAATGATTTAATGTAGTAATTATTATAATATTTATTGTTAATAATGCAAATGATATATATTATATAATACGTGTCTTTAGGTATATTTTACAAGTTATATGGCTGTATAAGATATATTACAAAATTATATCACATTCATAAAATACACACTATATTATATTATATATAATATATTGCATATAAATTACACGTGGTAGCTCATGCCTGTAATCCCAGCACTTTGGGAGGCCAACGCAGGTGGATCGTAAGGTCAGGAGATCGAAACCATCCTGGCCAACATGGTGAAACCCCATCTCTACTAAAAATACAAAAATTAGCCGGCGTGGTGTGGCTACTCAGGAGCCTGAGGCAAGAGAATCGCTTGAACTCGGGAGGCGGAGGTTGCAGTGAGCTGAGATCTCGCCACTGCACTCCAGCCTGGGCGACACAGTGAGACTCCATCTCAAAAAAAAAAAGTTACATATAACTTGCATCATAACATAAATATCTTTCTATAATATGTAATATTTATGTTATTATGATATATTCATTCTATTATATAATATATTCATATATATTGTATTTATATATTTGTATATTATACATCGTACATTCATTTAAAAATATCTAATGTTTACCTAATCAAGTTATCTAATTATCTAACTTATAACATCTAAATAAAATTTATATTTATATAAATTATATATTTATGTTTTATAGTATTATATCAATACATGTAAATGTATCAACATCAATATATTGTGTATTATGAAATATTTATGTATTACAATACAATAAATTCACATTTTTTCAAACATGTATACATTTAAGTTATGCACTTAAATATGTATGAATATCTTATGCAGATTTCAATATTAATTAGATAAGCATGCAAACATATTTTCCCTTTGCCTTTAGGGAATTCATTATTCTGTGTAAGCTGTCCTTCTTTTTCAACTGGAAAAAACATAAATAAACTTGAGTTGAAATCTAAATGTTTGATCTGTTTATTCCAACATTTCTTACACTTAGTTTATCTGTCTATGGCTCATACGACTTACATGGATTGCTTGAAAGAGTTAATGGTAGGGTTATGGCAGGGTTATTGCGGTAGAGGTTTAAACAGAATTAAATGCAGGAAACTGAGTTCCCCCTCGAAGCACAAGCAGAGACCAGGATTTGAGGGTAAGGTGTTTATGGGAGGTGATACCAGGAAGGACCCATTGGAGAACCAGAACATGAGACAGTCGAGGCCCCATTGCAGAAACCTTCATTGAACGAATCTGAGTGTTTGACCTGGGACTGCGCATTTTTGGCAAACACCCAAGTTGTTTCTGAAGCAAGTAGAATGTGGATCGCGCATCTCCTGGAGGATACTCTGGTTCAAAGGAATCTCCTGTTTACACTGGCTCATTGGCTTTTTGAGTGATAACCCTGACTGGGCCCATGACAGGTCAATTTCACCTTGAGAAAGAGTAGTTCAGGGACACTGGGTCTTATGTTAACCTTCCTAGTTACTCACAAGGGTGCCCAATGGCTCACAGGTGAGAAGACCAAGGTACAGCACGGGGGATCGGCAGTCAATTCCCACCACTAGAAATGACTCACATTGTGGCCCAATAATTCCCGGTGTATAGTGCATTATTACTGGGTTAATGGCTGCCTCCTGGGAAGATACAGAATTTACAGGCCCTCACCCATTCGCCAACTTACTAATTTTCTATGGCTGCTGTCACGAATTGCTATAAACTTAGTTGCTTAAATGATGCAAATTTATTTTCTTACACTTCTACAGTTCAGCAATTCTGGAAGTGAGAAGTTCAACAAGAGCCTCATTGGGCTAAAATCAAGATGTCGGCAGGCTCAGCGTCATGCAATGTAACAACATCATAAACCTGCACATGTAGTCCTTAATCACAAGTACAAGTTGATGTTATTTTAAAAAATAAAATAAGAATGAAAAATCCTTATTTTTCATTCACCAAGAATGAAAAATCCTTGTGAATTTCCTTCTGGAATCTCTTTTGAGCAGATATATGGTGTATTCATTTCTTAAACCTGATCTTTGATCTGATACGAATGTTGATTTTTTTCCTAATTTTTACATTAAATCATTCATTAAAGTGGTTATAATTATAAAAGTAAAAAAAAATAACAAAAAGGTGTCAGTAGGGCTGCATTCTATTAGAGAAGATGTTGTGCAGAATTCATTTCCTTGCTTTTCAGGGATGGTGGCAGAATTGTTTCTTGTGATTGCAGAATTGAGGTCTCCCTTTCTGGCTGGCTATAAAATGAACATCATTTCCAGCTTCCAGAGACCACCATACTCATCTCTGAGTCTTCTGCTGTTTTTTGTTTGTTTGTTTGTTTTGTTTTGTTTTTGAGACAGGATCTTGCTCTGTTCCTCAGGCTGGAGTGCAGTGGTATCCTTACAGCTTACTGCAGCCTCGACCTCCTGGGATCAAGTGATCCTCCTGCCTCAGCCTCCCAAAGTGCTGGGATTACAGACATGAGCCACTGCACCCAGCCTTTTAATTTTTTTGAGATAAGGTCTCGCTGTATCACCCAGGCTGGAGTGCAGTGCCACGGTCATAGCTCACTACAGCCTCCAACACCTAGGATCAAGCATTTCTTTCTTCTCAGCCTCCAGAGTAGCTCATGTTACAGGTGTGTGTCTCCATATCTGGCTTTTTTTTTTTTTTTTTTAAAGTGGAGACAATGTCTTGCTATGATGCCCAGGCTGGCCTTGAATTTTGTCTATTTTTAAGGACTCTAAGGACAGTTTAAACCACTACGGGTGTACTTAGTTCCCTCTGGAGGCTCTAGGGGAGGATCCTTCCTGCCTCTCCCAGCTCCTGGGGGCTCCAGGCATCCCTGGGCTTGTGGCCACATCACTCTAGTCTCTGCCTCTGTCTCCACGTGGCCTTCTCCTCTCTGTCTGTGTCTCCTCTTCTGTCTCTTACAAGGACACCTGTCATTGCATTTAGGGTCCTGAATCCAGCGTGACTTCTTGCAATTAGATTGAATAATCAAAAACAATCTCCCAGTTTTAAGGTCGAGTGAGTTAGCCACCTTAATTCCATCTGCAAACTTTATTCCCTTTCTCCATTGCAGGGTATCATATTCACAGGAGATTGGCATTATCTTGGCTCCTATGCCTTTCTCTTTCCGACTCTGGCTCATATCTGCCATGGAATCTTGTCTGCACCTGATAGCCCAGAACTGCCCCAAATGCTGACCAATTTTGACACACAGAGTTCTCAATAGGCTCAGCTCCTCAGTTGATAGGCACTGAATCCAAACACATCTGACAGCCAAACCAAGGCTGGTCCTCCAAAGGAGAGTTCAAAGCTCCTTCAGTATATACCACAACAGTCTCCACCCAGTGTCTGAGCATGGCTCATGGGCCTGGGGCCCGTGTTGACCCAAACTCCTGGTCAGTGTGCTAACCCACCTGACATTTCTCATTGATTTTGGTGTTGCCTCTAACCTGAATGGTATTAGTTTTGCACAGTTGCTATAAAAAATTACCTCCTCTTGCTCTGTCACCTGCCTCAACTGCCTGGGGTCCTAGTGGTTCACTGCACCGTGAAGACAGATTCCAGATGCAGGGAACTCGCACTTCCAATTCCAGACGCTATGTCCAGCAACGGCTCCATGGTTCTGGCCCACAGTGGTGCCCTGGACACCTCCTGCATCCTCGTATGGGTGAAGGAACAAGGCCATGACGTCATTGCCTACCTGGCCAGCATCGGCCAGAAGGAAGACTTCGAGGAAGACAGGAAGAAGGCATGGAAGCTTGGGGCCAAAAAGATGTTCATTAATGATGTCAGCAGAGAGTTTGTGGAGGAGTTCATGTGGCCGGCCATCCAGTCCAGCACCCTGTATGAGGACCACTACCTCCTGCGCACCTCTCTGGCTAGGCTCTCCATCACCCACAAACAAGAGGAAATCATCCAGCAGGAGGGGGCCAAGTATGTATCCTATGGCATCATGGGAAAGGGGAATGATCAGGTCCGGTTTGAGCTCACCTGCTCACTGGCCCCCAGATTAAGGTCATTTCTCCCCGGAGGATGCCCGAGTTCTACAACTGGTTCAAGGGCCTCAACGAGCTGATGGAATATGCAAAGCAACATCAGATTCCCATCCTGGTCACTCCCAAGAACCCGTGGAGCATGGACGAGAACCTCATGCATATGAGCTATGAGGCTGGAATCCTGGAGAGACCCAGCCACCATAAGCCCTGACCTGACCAAAGCCCCCAACACCCCTGATATTCTCGAGATTGAGTTCAAAAAAGGGGTTCCTGTGAAGGTGACCAACGTCGAGGATGGCGCCACCCACCAGACCTCCTAGGAGCTCTTCATGTAACTGAACAAAGCCAGAGGCAAGCACGGCCTGGGCCGTATTGACATCGTGGAGAACCATTTCATTGCAATGAAGTCCTGAGGCATCTATGAGACCCCAGCAAGCACCATCCTTTACCATGCTCATTTACACATCGAGGACTTCACCATGGATCGGGAAGTGCGCAAAATCAAACAAGGCCTGGGCTTGAAATTTGCTGAGCTGGTGTATACTGGTTTCTGGCACAACCCTGAGTGTGAATTGTCCGCCACTGCATCACCAAGTCCCAGGAACGAGTGGAAGGGAAAGTGCAGGTGTCCGTCTTCAAGGGTTGGGTGTACATCCTCAGCCGGGAGCTCCCACTGTCTCTCTACAATGAGGAGCTGGTGAGCATGAGTGTGCAGGGCGATTAGGAGCCAGTTGATGCCACCGGGTTCATCACCATCAGTTCCCTCAGGCTGAAGGAATATGACCGTCTCCAGAGCAAGGTCACTGCCAAATGGACCCCTATACAAGGGGAGCTGGGGCCTCCTCACTTTGCAGATCCCCCAAGTATAGGCACTAATTCTTGTGATAATTTGTAATTGTGACTTGTTTTCCCCAGCTGGCAGCGTAGTGGCTGCCAGGCCCCAGCTTTGTTCCCTGGTTCCCCTGAAGCCTGCAAAAGTAGTCATTGAAGGGAAGGGTGGGGGGCAGTTGCAGTGGGGAGCTATAAAATGACATTTTTTTTTTTGAGACAGGTTCTGACTCTGTCACCCAGGCTGGAGCGCAGTGGCTTGATCTCGGCTCACTGCAACCTCCATCTCCTGGGTTCAGGTGATTCTCGTCCTTCAGCCCTCATTCTCATTCTCATCCCTCAGTAGCTGGGATTACAGGCGTGCACCACCGTGCCTGGCTAATTTTTGTATTTTCAGTAGAGACAAGGTTTCACCATGTTGGCCAGGCTGGTCACGAACTCTTGACCTCAGCTAATCTGCCCACCTCAGCCTCCCAGGGTGCTGGCCTTACAGGTGTGAGTCATTGTGCCTGGCCAAAAATGACAATTAAAAGAAGATTAAAAAAAAAATAATTACCTCCTACTGGGTGGCTGAAAGCAACATAAATGTATTATCTCCCAGTTCTGATTTTTTCCAAATTTGTTAATTTTTGTGGGTACATGGGAGGTGTATATATTTATGAGATATCTGCAATATTTTGATACAGGCATGCAATGCATAATAATCACATCACAGAGAATGGGGTATCCAACCCCTCAAGCATTTACCCTTTGTGTTACCAATAATCCAATTATACTCTTTTAGTTATTTTTAAATGTAAAAGTAAGTCATTTTTGGTCTCCTAGTTCTCTTGTTGGCCTCTCTCTAGCTTCCAGTAGCCACCGGCAATCCTTGGCATTCCCCGACCTGTGGCTGCATCGCTACAGTCCCTGCCTCCATCTCCACGTGGCCTTCTCCTCTGTGTCTGTGTCTCCTCTTCTGTCTCTTAGAAGGACACCTGCCATTGCACTTAGGGCCCAACCTAATCCAGGATGGTCTCATCTTGAGATCCTTGACTTAGGTATATCTGCAAAGCCCCTATTTGCAAATGAGGTCCTATTCACAGGATCTGGCCATTAGGACATAGATATATCTTTCCAAGACCACAGTTTAAGCCACTACAGGTGTACTTAGTTCCCTCTGGAGGCTCTAGGGGAGGGTCCTTCCTGCCTCTCCCAGCTCCTGGGGGCTCCAGGCATCCCTGGGCTTGTGGCTGCATCACTCCAGTCTCTGCCTCTGTCTCCACGTGGCCTTCTCCTCTGTATCTGTATCTCCTCTTCTGTCTCTTATGAGTACACCTGTCATTGCATTTAGGGTCCTGAATCCAACATGACTTCATCTTGACATCCTGTACTAATTACAGTTACAAAGACTCAATTTCCAAATGAGGTCCTATTCAAAGGTTTTGAGTGGATGTGTAAATTTTTTAGTGGGGAAGGTGGGGAGAAGACACAGAATATTTGTTGTGTTTCCCACATCCTCTGGCTCCTGCTGCTTTCTCCTAGCCAGTGGGATCCTGGTCTCTCACATCTAGCCATTAGCTGGAATCTTGCCTGCACGGAGCTACCCCAACCCCCTGCCCTGACTGGCTCCTACTGGGTTATGTATTCCCCGTCTAATGTTATCGCCACAATTATCACAATGTATATCTCATGATCATCGTCCCCAGTCGAGGGACTTTACCTTCAACCATCCTTTCATTAAAATGGCTTATTAAGGTGCTTTCTGCAAGTTGGACTATGCAACTGGATTTATTTTTTAAATACCTGAATTGAACAACATAATTTGACCTCCTACTCTCTGCTTGTCCTAGAAAAAAGCAGTAGTTACACACGAATTAGAGTCTTAAGATATGAGACCTTTCAAGGTCGGGCATGGTGGCTCACGTCTGTAATCCCAACACCTGGGGAGGCCAAGGCAGGAGGATCACTTGGGCCCAGGATTTCAGGACCAGGTGGGCAACATGACGAGACCCCTGACTCTACAAAAAAAAATTAGCCAGTGTGGTAGCACACACCTATAGTTCCAGCTACTCAGGCGGCTAAAGTGGGAGGATCACTTGAGCTTAGGAGGTGGAGGCTGCAGTGAGCTCTAATCAGACAACTGCATTCCAGCCTGGGCAATAGAGCAAGACCCTGTCTCAAAATAAAATAAAATAAAATAAAATAAAATAAAACGTGAATTGAAAAACGTAATTTGATCTCCTGCCCTGTGTCCATCCTAGAAAAAAGCACTAGGGGCCCTTGAATTGGAATCTTAAAACATGAGACCTTTGTTCTAAATGAACCACCCATAGTCTCCACACCTGTTGTGAAGAAGTAACTAAAATGAGCTGATTTTGTTTACTTAGCAGAATCCCCTATATCCCTAAGTGACTCATAGCCTGCTGCTGTTACATAACAGCTTGAAGACAGACTAAACATTTCGGGATTGTTAAGGGAACAAAATGCAAGTAAAGTGCTCCTACAGAAACATTGCCCCTGGCTATGAACACCTATGAGACACTTGGAAATTGATGTCGCTTTGTTTTGTTTTGCTTTGTTTTGTTTTGTAGGAAGACAGATACACTTTGCATGTTGTCCACATATGGAAACCATAGTCTGAATATATAACCTGGGTGGCCAAGTTAGTTGCAAACAAAGATACAGTAGCAGTAATAGAGTGTTACCCTGATAGAAGGAGAATGAACAGATCCACAATAGGTCAGAAGATCTGAAGTTGCATCCACCTTTATTCATTAGGAAGCCTATAAAAAGCAGGAAACAATAGCTAATATGCTTAATTCATGTTTAAAGAATAATTGAGGTAACAGATATCAGTGTGTTTTCAAAAGAAATAAAATTCAATGGCTGCAGTTTCCTATCTGGTTATATAATTCCCATGTAGTTGTATCACCCAATTGATGACTAAGCTAAACCCACAACACCCTTGCCAAGGCCTGCCCAGCCTCCAGCAATAGGCAGTGATATTTCAATCCATTTAGGGGTAAGTTTGTTCCACATTCCACCAGCTCTATTGTGTGGGTTTTCATGTTAGGGAGACAAAAATCCACCTCTAGGTAAGTTTCATGGATCACAGGTACACCCCTAGGGATCCTGTAGAATGTCTGTGATATTTACACTACACAGCAGCCCCTCAAATCTTAAATGACACACACACACAAATGATCACGCTTCCTGTGTCTTAATTTGATTTAGAATAAATACGCACTCACGCATGTTGAGGTTAAGAGTCTGCTATGGTCTGCATGTCTATGTCCCACCCCAAATTCTTATACTGAAATCCTCACCCAAAAGGTGATGGTGTTGGGAGGTAGGGCCTTTGGGAGGTGATGAGGTCATAAGGTGGAGCCTTATGAATGGGATGGGTGCCCTTAGAAAAATGACCTCAGAGAGTTCCCTCGCCCCTTCCACCATGTGAGGACACAGCGAGAAGGCTCCATCTTAATCCAGGAAGCGGGTCCTAACAAAACACTGAATCTGCCCTGCCTTGACCTTGGACTCCCAGCCTCCAGAAGTGTGAACAGTAAATGTCTGTGTTTGTGAGCCCCCCAGGCTATGGTATTTTGCTAGAGAAGTCTGAATGGACTTATCCAGGTGGGTCTGCTATCATCACAGGGATCCTTACAAAAGGGAAGTAGAAGAGTCACAGGCTGCAGGAAGCAGAGGTTGGTATGATGTAATTTGAAGATACAGGAAGGGGTCATGAGCCAAGGAATGCAGGCAGCCTCTAGAAGCCGGAAAAAGAAAGAAATCGTTTTTCTCCTAAAATATTCAGAAGAAACACAGCTCTGCAGACATCTTTATTTTATTCTGATGTCCAAAGCTGTAACAGAATAAATGGGTGTTGTTTTAAGCAAGGACATGGTGATGATTTGTGACAGCATCCACAAACTCGCACACTTATCGTCCTGCTGTTCAACCTTCCCTACAAGACAAATTCACCCCAGGCCCTTTGCACCCGCTGGCTCCTCTGCTTGGAAGTTTCTTTCTCCAAATACTGAATGATTTATTCCAACACCACCTCATCAGAGTGGCTTTTCACCTATCTCTTTCCAAAACAACCTTCTCCTTTCCTTTTGCCCTGATTCGCTTTGGAAACAGTTCCTATGTGAGTTTAGTGTTTATTTTACTGCATCTGACTCTCTCACTAGAATGTGAGCTCAGTGGAAGCTTCAGCGTTCTCACTCATGGCCCTGTCTAGGGTTAGGGTTAGGGTTAGGCAATCTGGAGCCATCAATAGCTATTGAATGAACAAGCATGGCCAGGTCTATGTTTAGAGGGTCAACTTCTGGACAGGGACATAATATCTTCTTAAGCAGTGAGGAAGTCAGCAAGAGCCATCACACTGTCATAGGGAAAGAGTAGAAGCACACCTATTAGGAGTGGAAATCAGAGTTAGGACACTTCGTGGGTCTCTCTGATTCTGAGACACCCAACTGCATGGTGAGACGTTGTATTTGTCTGTTTTCACATTGCTGATAAAGACGTACCTGAGACTGGGAAATTTGCAAAAGAAAGAGGTTTAATGGGCTTATAGTTCCACTTGGCTGGGGAGGCCTCAGAATCATGGCAGAAAGCAAGGAGGAGCAAGTCATGTCTGAAAGCAAGGAGGAGCAAGTCATGTCTTACATGGATGGCAGCAGGCAAAGAGAAAGCTTGTGCAGGGAAACTCCCCTTTATAAAACCATCAGATCTCATGAGACTTATTCACTATCACGAGAACAGCATAAGAAAGACCTGCCCCCATGATTCAATTACTTCCCACCAGGCCCCTCCCACAACACGTGGGAATTCAAGATGAGATTTGGGTGGGGACACAACCAAACAATATCAGACTTCTTCCATGAGTGGTTTTGGCTCCAGATATGCAGTGAAGCCACCTGTGATGACCGTTAAGGTGACTTTGGAAGTCACCTGTGACCTTCCAAAAACACCTGCACCTATGAATCTAACTACATAGATTTGACTTCATTGGACCTGGGTGTAGTCTGAATTTTGGGAGTGCAAATGTTCTTCTTGTGAGTCTAACAACCTGTAAATGGATATGATAATGCCTAGATTCCAAGAGAGAAACAAATGTATAGTCAGCATCAAATTGGTTTGGGATGTGGGAGGCAGAGGATGTCATGGGTCAGGGAAAATGGGAGATCCTGAAGTTGCCAATCTTTCTTATAAAGAAGGACATATTTTCTTCAGAAGAGTAAATCAAACCCAATTTTAAACTTGATTTAGACAAAACGTGTGTCTGCACATGGGTGTCTATCCCTTAAGGATTTAAGAGTCATCGTACTATCCATTTATATTTATGAAATAAATATAGTTCTCTGCAGGGAGAAAAATGTTGTAATTTTCTTTTACTTGAGGCCAATTCTGTTTTTTGGCCATGTGTTCAGCCATAAGTGGAACTGGTCGAATTTTAATTTTCCAAGAGTATCATAAAGAATAGAAATGGAAAGTAATAAAGAGAAAGTGACTGAGTGGGCAATATTTTCCTTTTAGTTCCCAAAGAGAGTGGCCAATATTTTTTGACCCTAAGGAATGCCTGTCATTTATTCTCAGAAGCAATGTAGGAATTCATGGGCTACCCCAAGAGATGCCATGAGAACAAAAGTGTAGACCCAAAACAAAGGTAGCTAGTGTCAGCACGAGATGTATGATGCAATTTGAAGACCAGGGAGAAGTTGAAGGGATACAAGGAGGGACATTGTGTCTCACATATAGAATCATGTAAGGGTAAAGATGTGCAGTGTGCCAAGTGAGTGTTTTCCAATTGGCAGTAGACATCAACTCTTCTACTGAGAAATAGTATGGGGAAAAGAGAAAGAGAAGGTTAGAGGTATGCTGCCTCTCTAATTAAAACAACTCTTTGAAAAATATGTATGGAAGACTTCTAAGTATCCCAAGACCACAGACATACAAGATGTAGATTTGGCCATGGACCTTTGGCCATGGAACATTTGTACTCCCAAAATCCAGATTACATCCAGGACCAATGAAGTCCAATCCCTACAGGTAGAACCATTGGGGCAGCAGTTTCTGGATGCTCACAGGTGACTTCCAAAGTCACCTTAAAGGCCATCACAGGTAGTTGGGGCCTAGACCCACTCAAGGAAGGAGGCTCACCATGCAGTCGGGTGTCTCAGAATCAGAGAGATCCATACAGTGTCCCCTAACTCTGATTTTCCACTGGCAATAGGTGTGCTTCTACTCTTTTTCTATGACAGCCTGATGGCTCTTGCTGTCTTCTGCACTGCTTAAGAAGAGATTACGTCCCTGTCCAGAAGTCGACCCTCTAAATGCAGACTTGGCTATGCTCATTCATTCATTCAATAGCTATTGATGGCTCCATGATGCCTAACTCTAACCTAACCCTACCCCTACTCCTAACCCTACCCCTAACCCTAACCCTACCCTTACCCCTAACCCTAGACAGGGCCATGAGTGAGAACACTGAAGTTTCCATTGAGTTCACATTCTAGACAGAGAGTCAGACACAGTACAATAAACACTAAACTCACATAGGAACTGTTTCCAGAAGTGAATCAGGGCAAAGAGGAAAGAGAAGGTAATTTTGGAAAGAGGCAGGTGAAAAGCTGCTCTGAGGAGGTAGTGTTGGAATAAATAATTCGGTTTTTGGAGAAAGAAGCTTCCAAGAAGAGGGGCCAGCAGGTGCAAAGGGCCTGGGGTGCATTTGTGTTGTAGGGAAATTTGAACAGCAGGATGATGAGTGTGTGAGTCTCCTGTGGCTGCTGTTACATGGGTCTGAGGGTGATAAAACGAGAACCTTTTAGTCAAATAGTTCAGTGCCCAGTTTGAGGACAGTAGGTTGATAAACCAGCCACGAATATTCCAGGCTTTCTCTCATGCATTTCAAGACTGAAACTGGCCTTGTCTGTACCATGTTTCAATAACAGGCTGCCTTATTAACATGTACTCCTGTAGAATAGGAAAAACGCTGACTCAATAACACTGCCTGAAAAAGAAATGCAACAAAACATGTTTTTCTTCTTTCTCCCTCTCTTCCCTCTCTTCTAATTGTATAAAGTGATATCTTATTATCTTCATTTTTATTTCTCATTACATTTTGATTTTGGCATCTCCTCGTACTCATTGAATGAGTTTTCTAGGGATGCTGCAATGCATTCCCACAAGTTCAGTGGCTTAAAACAACATAATTGAGTATCTTCCAGTTCTGAAAGTCAGAGTCCAAAATGAGTCTCCCTGGGATAAAATTGACATATTGGCAGGACCCCATTCCTTCTGGAGGCTTTACACAGGGAGAATCTGTTTTCTTGCCATTTCTAGCTTTTAGGAGTGTCAACTAAAAATAAAATTCTAACACCCCCTCTCCTCCCCCCCCCCCCCCCCCCCCGCCGGTTATCTGAACAGACCCCTCCTCTCAGCCAAGCGACTCCAAAGTTAACCTAAAAAACTGGTTCAGACCATGATGGGAAGTGGAAGCTGGACATGCCTCATAATGCCCTCCTCCCTTTTGGAATCACTGATAGAACAGACTCTCTAACTCTGATAAGAAATCTTTACAATCTATTCTCTTTGGAGCCTGCTACCTGGAGGCTTCATCTTCATTATAAAACCTTGGTCTGTACAACCCCTTGTCATAACCCAGACATTCTTTTCTGCTGATAATAACTCTTTCAACCAATTGGAAGTCCCTCTGCCTGACACTTTGAGTTGTCCTGCCTTTCTGGACCGAACCAATGTACATCCTACATGTAGTGATTGATGTGTCATGTCCCCTAAAATACATCAAACCAAGCTGTACTCCAGCCAGCTTGGGCGGATGTCCTCAGGACCTCCTGAGGCTGTGTCATGGGCACACCCTTAACTTTGGCAAAATAAACTTTCTAAACTGATTGAAATCTGTCTCAGTTACTTTTGGTTTAATGGGAGCTACCAATGTTTCTTGACTCACGGTCCCTTTCTCCATCTGCAAAGCCAACCACAGCCACTGGGTCTAGTCTTTCTCAAGTTGCCATCTCTCTAGTTCTCCCTCTCCACAACCTTTTAAGGACCTTAGTGGTCACAAGGGGCCACCTGTGTTACTCAGGATACTCTCCTTATTTCAAGATCAACTGATGAGAGAAAACTTAATTCCATCTACAACCTGAATTTCCTATTGTCATGGTGCCTAACACATGTATAGGCTCTGGGAAGTAGGCCATGACATCTTTGGGATGGGAGAGATCACTCTATCTGCTATACGCATTCAAACTATTCAAGTTTCTTCTTGTAAGAATTATTATTCCCACCCATTTTGCCTTTCCTCTTGGGTTTTATTTTCATCTTAATCGGCATACTGACCAGGAGCAGTGGCTCATGCCTGTAATCCCAGCACTTTGGGAGACTGAGGTAGGAGGATCACTTGAGCCCAGGAGTTTGAGACCAGCTTGGCCAACATGGGGAAACCCCATCCTGTTAAAAATACAAAAAATTAGCTGGGCGTGGTGGTGCATGCCTGTAATCCCAGCTACTCAGGACGCTGAGGCACAAGAATTGCTTGAACCCAGGAGGCGGAGGTTGCAGTGGGCCGAGATAGCACCACTGCACTCCAGCCTACGTGGCAGTGAGGCTCTGTTTCAAAAAAAAAAGTAGAAAGATTTTTTTAAAAAATAATAATAATGGACATACTTTGTATAGTTTAGGTATTAGCCCCTCATCAGTTTGATACTGTGTGTGTGTATGTGCGTGTGTGTGTGTGCCCATGTGTATGTGCACGCGTGTGTTTGCATGCACGCACGGGTCTGCATGCACATGTGTGCGTGTGTGTGCATGTGCGCATGTGTATGTGTGTGTACAGGTGTGTGCGTGTGTGTACATGCATGTGTGCACATGTGTGTGTGTGTGTGCGCATGTGTGTGCGCGCGTGTGTGTGTGTGCGTGTGTTTGTGTGTGTGTGAGCACTTTTCTGTGAGGTATTTCTAAGGTATTTTTCTTTCTTCTCACAATTCAAATACTTAACCAGAATACTTCCAGTTGTTATTTTTCTTTCCATAACTTTCATCTGGGACTAGTTAAGAACCAGATAGCCAGAAAGGTCTTATGAATTATTATTTTAAGAATAAAGATGATGTTATTTTGTAGATGTTACAAAAATACAATGAATTGATTTCCAAGAACACTGTGCATTCTTTTTTGTTTGTTTTTAGTGTCTCCAATAATTTATCTTGTAGGTAACCTATCCTCACAGAAACTCAGGGCAGAAGAGGAGATCGAGGTTTCTGTGCAATTATTTATTTGGAAATGGAGCCCGTTCCCTCTCTGGAGCAGGAGCTCAGGAAGTGGAGGGAAGGACGTGAAACGGGAAAAGAGGAAAAGCCCATTTGACGATTTATGACTGGATTCGCTGCCAAAGTGGCAACTGGAGTTTTTTTTAGGATAACTGTAAGGCTGCACCGGGGAGATGAGAGAGGAAGCTATTTCTCCATCTCCTTCTGTCGTCTACGGGTGAAGGATGGCTCCTTCTCTCTTGTGATCCTGAGTGCTGGAAAGCTGAAGGAATTCTTCCGAGAACTGAGTGAATTCAGCCAGCCTGGATTCCCGGGAATTCTGGTGAAACCTGACTGGGGTAAGAACAAAGACTGAGAAGGTTTGACTTGGTAGACAACCAGTACCTCATGAACAGATATCCTGTAACATAAAATAATGATAATACTAACAATACTTACCATTATTATTAGCAATAATCCTGCAGGTTTGTCATTGCTGCCTATGTACATTTTTTCCAGGATGAAAAAACTTCCTCCACATTCTAGGACAGAATTTCCCTCCATGAGTAGATAGTCCACAGAATCTTAACCTCACAGGATGGTTCATTCAAAACAGATTCAATGATAAAACACACTTTAGAAAGGTTAAATATATATTTCCTTGTTAGTGACTCATAACCCCGTTAGTTATGACTGTGTAACAAGTTAACCCCAACTTTGAGCTGTTTAAAGCCACACACAACACACATGTATTGTCTTGGTTTCTGTGGGCTTGGGATCTGAGAATGAGCTGGCATGGTTAGCTGGGTCTTACAGCTGAGGGTCTCTTAGGAGGTTGCAGTTGAGGTGGAGGTGGGGGCTACAGCATCTCAGGGCTTGACTGCAGAGGGATTTGCTTCCAAGCTCACTCACATTGCTGTTGGTGGGATTCAGTTCCTCACTGGCTGTTGTCCAGAAGGTTCCTTTCATTCTGAGTCACAGGGACTTCTCCATTGGGAAGCTCATGACGCAAAGGCTGGCTTCCATCACAGCAAGCACGCAATCAAGCCAGTGAGAGGGGATGAGGAATATGGAAGCCGCAGCCTTTGTGTAACCTAATTTTGGTAATTGCATTCCATCACAGTCGGCACATTGTGTTCATTAGAAGCAAGTCGTGCATCCTGCCTACACTCAGGGAAAATGATTATACAAGGAAGTGAATGCCAGGAGTGGGGAGTTCTTGAAGTTTCTCTTAGAGTGAGCCTTCCTATGTTGGCAACATATACAGAATCTCTAGGGTAGCAGGTTCAATCAGGAAGTGATAACCTGCAAAATGGGACAAAATGTTTGCAAACTCTGCATCCAACTAATTTCCAGAATCTACAGGGAACTCAACAACAACCAAAACAATCCGTATAACCCTAGTAAAATGTGGGCAAAGAGCACGAACACACAGTCTTCAAAAGAAGACATATCAATGGCCAGCAAGCATATGAAAAGTTGCTCAACATGACTAATCATCAGAGAAAAGCAAATTGAAACCATAATGAGATATCTTCTTATTTCAATCAGACTTTTTTTTTTTTTTTTTTTTTTTGAGACAGAGTCCCGCTCTGTCACCCAGGCTGGAGATAATTTGATTATTACTGCCATGCCTTGGTATTTGTGTTTCAAGAGCTGCCGGCAACTGCTATTAAAGGATGCATTTATAAACATCCTGTGAAATTGATTACCAAGTCAGCTCCTGAAATATCTGGAAAGACTGTGTCCACTTTATGTATCTCTCCTCCAAATATAGGAAGTCCCAAGAAAATATGAGTACAGTATCAAAAAAGGATTTGCTTCTTAAATAGCACCACACTTTCTTCTATTTAATTTTGAAAACTGTCAAGGACTATGTTCTTTCTTTATTTAGACTGCCAGAACGTACAGACCCATCACCATCTGTGTTCATCCTTGTGGTTTCATTGTCAGCCCTCACTGTCATATCACCCTGGTTTTCTATCACTCATTTATAATCTGTATTCTTTATATCCTTTTTTAGTTGAGTTTTGTATATCTTATGTTGTTCTGTTTCTTGTTGCCTGAAGCTTCTTCCTTCTTTTCAAAGGACAAGGCAAGGCCAGACATGATTGCTAATGCCTACAGTTCTAGCATTTTGGGAGGCTGGAGTGGGAGGATCGCTTGAGCTGGGGAGTTAAAGATTAGTCTGGGCAACATGGCAAGACCTTGTCTATTAAAAATCAAAAAATTAGACCAACATGGTGGTGCACACCTGTATTCCCAGCTACCTGGGAGTGGGAGGCGGGGGATTCTCCCAGCCGAGGTGGGAGAATCACTTGATCCCAGGAGGTCAAGGCAGCTGCGAGCTATGATTGCACCACTGCACTCCAGCCTGGGAGACAGAGCAAGACCCTGTCTCTAAAGAAAAAAGAAAAAAAAGAAAAAAGGACAAGGCATGGCCTGTAAGTTGACAACCAATGAAAGAATCACTACAATTACAAACTTCCCTCCAATTTGGAGCAGTTCTGGTGGCTCAGACCATTTGGTTAAATACCCTGGTTTCTACTGACTTTGAGGGTGTGAGGTTTCCCATACACATGCACAGCACGGTTTCTCAGAGGTCCAAAAATGGTTTCCTTTTCCAGTTTGCACTCTCTGCTCGTAGGTTTTATAACAGACATAAATGTTCATGTCCTATGTAACATGGTCAACAATTGTGCAATGTAAAATTTTACCATTTGCAAGGATACTCAGTGAGTGGAAAACTGAATTTATACTATTAATGTGCATTACACCTGTTGCCTGATGTATTAGTCAGGATAAAACAGAACTAATAGAATGTATTTGCGTGTGCATGTAGTTGACCCTTGAACAACACAGGTTTAAACTTATATGTGAATTTTCTTCCACCTCTGCCATCTCTGAGACAGCAAGACCAACACCTCCTTTGCCTCCTCCTCCTCCTCGCTGTGAAAACAGCGAGAATGGAGACCTTTAGGATGATCCATTGAAAATGACAATTTAAAAAAAGAATATATTGGCTGGGCACAGTGGCTCACGCCTGTAATCCCAGCACTTTGGGAGGTCGAGGCGGACAGATCACGAGGTCGGGAGATCAAGACCATCCTGGCTAACACGGTGAAACTCTGTCTCTACTAAAAATACAAAAAAATTAGCCGAGTGTGGTGGTGGGCACCTGTAGTCCCAGCTACTCGGGAGGTTGAGGCAGGAGGGAGGCATGAACCCAGGAGGTGGAGTTTGCAGTGAGCCGAGATCATGCCACTGCACTCCAGCCTGGGCGACAAGTGAGACTCTGTCTCAAAAAAAAAAAAAAGAATATATTTGCTAATGTCATAAATAAATAAATAGTAAATCTATTTTCTCTTCCTTATGATTTTCTTTCATGACATTTTCTTTTATCTAGCTTACTGTATTGTAAGAATACAGTACTGAGGCCTGGCATGGGGGCTCATGACTGTAATCTCAGCACTTTGGGAGGACAAGGCAGGTGGATCACTTGACCTCAGGAGTTCAAGACCAGCCTGGTCAACATGGCGAGATTCCATCTCTACCAAAAATACAAAATTAGTTGGGCATGGTGGTGCGTGCCTTTAATCCCAGCTACTTGGGAGGCTAAGGCAGAAGAAACATTTGAACCTGGGAGGTGGAGGTTGCAGTGAGCCAAGGTCATATCACTGCACTCCAACCTAGGTGACAGGGCAAGACTCCGTCTCAAAAAAAAAAAAAATAAAAATAAAAAAACGAATACAGTCAAAATTTGCATTAATCAACTGTTCATGTCACCAGTAAAGCTTCTGGTGAACAGTAGGCTGTTAGTGGTTAAGTTGTGGAGGAGTCAAAAGTTATAGGCGGGTTTTTTCCTTTTTTGAGACAGGTTCTCACTGTGTCACTCAGTGTGGAATGCAGTGGCGTGATCTCAGCTCACTGCAGCCTCTGCCTCCCCAGCTCAAGTGATTCTCCTGCCTCAGCCTCCCGAGTAGCTGGGACCACAGATGTGCACCACCACACCCAGCTAATTTTGTACTTTTAGTAGAGACAAATTTCATCATCTTGCCCTGGCTAGTTTCGAATTCCTGAGCCCAAGAGATCTGCCTGCCTCGGCCTCCCAAAGTGCTGGGATTACAGGCGTGAGTCACCATGCCCGACTGAGTTATAGGTGGACTTTTTACCGTGTTGGGGGGAGTCAGTGCCCCTAACCTCTGTGTTGTTCAAAGGTCAACTGTATATATAGTTATATATACTTTTATATAGGTATACATATGCATATGCCAATATGTTTATATTAGTATACACATTTTACATATGTATATGTTTATATGTATAACTGTATAAACAGTTGCATATATAAGTATATGTGTATTGTGTACATATGTATATAAATAAGTATATATGTCTTTGTGTATATAAATATATATGCATGTAAATATAAATATATGTATATACACATATATTTATTTACATATATACACTTACATACATTTACATATACATACACATATATACTATATATAATATATACATAAATATACTTTATATATACACACACAAATGCACACATATATATTTTTATACACACACATACATATATATTTATTTACACACACACACACACACACACAGAGTTTTGAAGGAACTGGCTTATGCGATTGAAGACACTTGGCAAGTCTGATGTCTGCAGGGTAGACCAGGAGGCTGGAGACCCAGGGAAGAGCTAATGATGCAGCTCAAGCCCAAAGTCCTCTGTGTTGAGGCAGAATTTCTTCCTCCTCCAGGGTCCACAGTGTTTTCTTCTCTTACAGTCTTCGGCTGATTGGACAAGCCCACCTACCTCATGGCGGGCAATCTGCTTTACTCAAAGTCTACTGATTTTGGCATTATCTTCTAGAAAATGCCTGCATGAAAATGCCTAGACTAGTGCTTGACCAAATACTTGGATTCCACGAGCTCATCAAGCTGTCACATCAATTTGACCCTTGCTCTAAATTTTAAAATGTTTTGTATTGCAAACTTGCAATTTGTTTGCTTGTATACACCCCTCTATGTAGGACACTTGTGCTCCACAGTCAGTTCTGCCAACTGCACCTCTTACTCCAGTCAATGCCACCATGGCCAGTTGCCTGTGGCTTTTGCCATGTTCCCCAGGTGTCTCGTGGCTGGCCTGTCTCAGGTGTGTGGGTGACACCTTCCCCTCCTGCCACCTTCCTTCACTGCTGATGGTTTGACTTTTGCAACCAAGCAAGCAAGACATAGGAGAGAAGAGCCTGAGACAGAGCAAGGACCCCTCTTTGGAGCCTGTGGGATTCCCCAGACATGGAAATAAAGGAAAATCTTGAATTCCTTGGAGGGAAATTCCAGGCACCTAGCAGGCTCTGAGAAGTCAATGAGCAGCCTGATAAGCAAGAAGGTAATAGTAACTTAAAACAATTGCCAAGGAAGAAGTTAGAGTTACGAGATGCTTGGCTCCCCTACAAGAACTAAATATAACATCTTAGCATGTGTCCCTGAGTTGTGTTTGCAGAAACCCAGACCTCCACGCAATAGATCTACCACCCTCTCCCCAGACCTCAGATAAAGGCGACTAGGGGTTACACTCCGAGCACCATTCCTTGTTCTCAATTTCTTCCCAAGGGGCCTGGATGTCACGGCCCTGGGTCAGAACGAATCTTCTTTCCTGCTGATCCCAAATTTTAAGACCAAGTTTTGCTTCCTTCAGCAATTACAAATCAGAGGGGCTTTGAAGCCACCTAGCCCCGCAGGCCTCTGCTCTACAATTTCTCATCGTTTTAGGTCGAACCAATGTATAACCTCCATGCACTGATTTCTGACTTTGCCTGTAACCTCTGCCTCCATCAATTAAAGAATTCATACCAAGAAGCCATTATGAAGTCCAGGGTTTAACCATGAGCTGCCCAATTCTCCCTGTTTGGTGCCCTGCAAAAAAACACCCTCCTTTCTCCCACTGCAAACCCCACTGTAGACATCTGGTCTTACTGCGCTGGGTGAGCAGACCGCAGTTCAGTTCCAAAACAAGATGATGCAGCCTCTGCACCTTGAGAGTTGAAGGCTGCTGGACAAATGCCTTTGCTTGCAGCCCTTGGGAGGACAGTTCTGAGACACATTTCTCAAGTCCGTGTTAGATAAGACCTCCGTTGTCTGTAACAGGGACAAAGACCACAACGCAATCTTGTTTGCCTTTCTCTCTTCCCACTTTCACGCTTGACCTGTAAACCACTTGGCAAGGAAACTTCCTGCACACAGCCCTGCCCAGGCGAAGATACCCTTGAGTGAGCATCTGATAAACCAAAACAATTAAGAATGAAAGAATGCAATGACTCGCACGGTGAAGAATGCGAGATCCAAAGTAAGGTCTTAGATATGAGACTAGCCATGACATGAGTGGGAAATATTGGAGCCTGTGGCCTGCACTCAACAGAGGAGTTTGCAGCTTATATGGAAATAAAATTCATAATACTGTAGGGTCAGAATAGGTAGAGGGTTTTGGATCGTGGGGTGTATGGGTGTGTATGTATGTGTATGTGTGTATATATGCACATACGTGTATATGTGTGTGTATATATATGAATTAGCATGTGTATCTCTACCCTACTCTTTGAGGCAAAATTCATCTCCTCATATACAGGGCAGAAATATTATTCTCCCCCGACAAAGTCACCCACAGAATTCAACACTGTTCGAATATTGTGACCCTATCTTATCCAATTTTATTATTAACATAAGTTAGTTCAGGAACTTCTATAAAGCAGTTCAAATCCTTGATGAATATCTACATCTACATATAGCCATACATACACACACACATACATACATGCATCTACATCTAGACAGGCATAAATGCATGTACATACATCACAGATAGATGATAGATAAGTAATAGGTACATACATAATAGATAAATGAATAATAGATGATAGTTTGATAGATGATATAATAGATACATAATAGCTATATGAATGCATGATAGATAAACAGATGATAGCTGGGTAGATAGGTAGAGAATAGATGAATGGATAGATAGATGATGAATAATATATAGATAGAAAGATAGATAATAGATGAATTGGTGGATGGAAGATAGATGGATAGATGAAATGAATATATAACAGATAGCTTGATAGATGGAGGAGAGAGATAGATACATAGATGATAGGTAGATAGATAATAGATAAAGAAATACATGATAGAATAGATACACAATAGCTAGATGGATAGATGATAGACAGTAGATAGATAAATAGATGATTGGTAAATAGGTACATAATAGACAGGTAAGTAGAGAATAGATAAGTGGATGGATAGATGAATAGATGATACATAGAAAGATAAATAGTAGATGAATGGATGGATGAAAGATGGATAGATAGGTAGATAGAATAAATATATAATAGCTTGATAGATGAATGATAATAGATAGATAGGTAGACAGATGATAGATAAATGGTAAATAATAGATGAACGAATGGATGATAGAACAGTTACATAATAGCTAGATGGATGGATGATAGATAGCAGATAAATAAATAAATGATAAGTAGGCAGATAG
The DNA here is from genome assembly GCF_003255815.1 of Theropithecus gelada. Classification (NCBI taxonomy): domain Eukaryota; kingdom Metazoa; phylum Chordata; class Mammalia; order Primates; family Cercopithecidae; genus Theropithecus; species Theropithecus gelada. Next base: position 25,036,429 of record NC_037689.1, read on the forward strand.
ATGATAGGCAGTTAGGTAGATAATAGATTAATGGATAGATAGATGAATGAATCATACCTAGAAAGATAGATAGATAATAGATGAATGGATGATAAAAGGTAGATAGATAAATAATAGATGAGACATAGATAGATAGATGATAGATAGATATCCATTAAAATGCAATGTCATGTGCCAAATACTTAATGCAAAGCAGTGAAGGAGACAAAAGCGTCTTCTTGTTGGACTTCTGGGCTCTGTGTATATCAGAGATTCTCTAAATTATGGGAGGGAGTGACTCAATTTCATATTGACTCCTCATATGCTGATGCCTCCAACTCTCCACTCAAATTCATCTACCTATCTGCCTACCATCTACCTAACCACTTATCATCTATCTATTTATCTATCTACTCTCTATCATCCATCATCCATCTAGCCATTAGGTCTCTATTCTGTCTATCTATAATCCATTTAGATGTGTGAGACAAGGGAAAAGGGAAGAAGATAGCAATGGTAAGCCCAACAAAACTCAGTGAGAGCATGTTTGCAACAGTGGATGCCATTTATAAGTAATTTTTTACTTTATTTTACTAAATAAGTGAATGCATGAAAACCACAGGTTGCTGAGGCAAGGCAGGTAACAGAAGGAAAGGGTAGCCTGCTCAGAAAGAAAAGGTAGACAAAAAAAAGGGGGGGCTGCAGGACATCCAGAGATAAACTGGTCAAGATGCACTTGTCCTTAGGAACCAAGAAACACTCATTAGTTCATTCTACGATGATTGTTTCTCTAGCAAGTGGAGAGACAGTCATCTGATCGCCTGAACATGGCCCCAGCAGCTAGGTCAGCTCTGGGTCAAGTTACCAGTTGGGCCAAAGTTCCCAGAATATCTACCTCGTCCTTTTTGGGGACAGCCGGTTCCTCCATGCCAAGCCTGTTCCTGCAGTTCTAAGTCTCCAAATAGCCACTCATCTCTCCTCCCAGGCACGTGTCATCCTATACACACCTGCTGTCTTTCTTTTTTCTTTTTGAGACAGAGTCTAGCTGTGTCATCAGGCTGGAGTGCAGTTGCACGATCTTGACTCACAGTGGCCTCTGCCATCCAGATTCAAGTGATTCTCCTGCCTCAGCCCCCTGAGAAGCTGGGATTACAGGTGCGCACCACCACACCAGGCTAATTTTTGGGGGGGATTTTTAATAGAGATGGAGTTTCGCCATGTTGGCCAAGCTGGTCTTGAACTCCTGACCTCAGGTGATCCACCCACCTCTGCCTCCGAAAGTACTGGGAGTACAGGCATGAGCCACCATGCCAGCCCACACCTGCCTTCTGAGGCATTGAAGATGCACCGTTCCCTATACGTATTAGGGTTGCAGGATTAAATATAAGATTTTGATTTAACTTAGGTTTGAAGATACATAATTATTTTTAAATATATATTGTAAGTATATCCTACATATTTAATAAGTTATACTAAAAATGATCCATCATTAATCTGAAACTCACTTTTAATTGGACATTTTGTATTTTCGTTTGCTATACCTGACAATCCTAATACAGAACATTTTCATTTTGAGAAGTAAAAGATATGTGGATTGCTGTGACTCCAAACATCTGCCCCTTTAGCATCTATGTATGTGTGTGTGTGTATGTATGTATGTATATATATGTGTGTGTGTCTGTGTGTCTATCCATCTAGCTATCGTGTATCTATTCTATCATGTATTTCTTTATCTACTATCTACCTATCATCTATCTATCTATCCATTATCTATCTACCTATCATCTATCTATGTATCTATCTAACACATCCATCTATCAGGCTGTTATATATTTATTCCATCTATTCATCTATCTTCCATCCATCCAATTCGTCTGTTATCTATCTTTCTATTTATATATCATCCATCATCTATTTATCCATTCATCTATCTATTCTCTAGCTCTCTACCTATCATCTGTTTTTCTATCATGCATTCATATAGCTACTATGTATCGTTATATCATCTGTGTAACTATCTGTCATCTATCTATTATCCATTTATTTATCTATTATCTATTACTTATCTATCATCTGCCTTTAATGTATGTGCATGCATTCATGCCTATCTAGATGTAGATGCATGTATGTATGTGTGTGTGTATGTAGATGTAGATATTCATTAAGGATTTGAACTGCTTTAAAGAAGTGTGTGAACCAACTTATGTGAATAATAAAATTGGGTAAGGTAGGGTCACAATATTTGAACAGTACATATTACTGGGACGATTTTCCTGTTTTCTTCAAATCCCACCTTGTTAGGAACTGCTAATAAGGTCAAGTCAGGTTCTTGAGTTTTAGCCATGAGCTGCGTCTTCCTCCTTCCCTGGGTCAGAAGATTCACAGATGAACCCTTGTGCCCACAGGAAATAGAAGCTTTTATTTGAAAGTAGAAATGCAGACAGAATGTATTTTTAGAAATTCATCAACATATGGGATGCTAAAGTATTAATCTTATCCTCCTTTGATCACTTTCAGTCTCATGCTTTCTGGGTGTTTTTAGAACATATTTCTTCGCATTTGCAAACTATTATATGACTCACATTTGGGAAATAAAAGTGACATTAATTCAAAAGATTCAAACTTCTTCATTTTGACTCTGAAGTCAGAAGTAACCTTTGATGATCTACAAACCCTCTGGATCTTTAATCCAACTATATACCAAAGGGGAAAAAATTGGCATTTTTAAAGATGTTTTTATTTGAACTCTTCTTATAGAAGAAAAATCTGCAATTATTTTACTATAACAGAATATACCATCAGTGCAAAGCATAAAGCATTTTAACTGAGTTTGCAGATGCTGCATGGTTATTCCAGAGGGAAGAGAGGTGAATGGAAAAGAAGATAAACATGATTCATAGTATGTCAGTGCCTAAGACTGTTATCTTCTTAAAGTAACCACTAAAGAAGAGGAACTGTATCTACTTACATAATTTTAGCAAAGACCTTGAAAACTGCAACAATTTAGAGCAAATTAATATTTGAGCTGTCATTAAGCAGGTAGATTGAAAGAAGAAAATCGTGGTGCTTAAACACGAATATTATGATCAGAAGCGTTAAGATTGAATGAAGCACATGGCAAGCAGCCATTATTCTGCTGCTTTTTCTAGGAAGAAAAATGCTAAAATAAGGAAGCCAATTTCCAAAATAAAAAAATAAAGCCTTCGCTGGAAGGACGTCTCCATTTTTCTTTATTCTTTCTGAGTTATGCCTACTCTTCCAGTTACTGGTCGTTTGGGAATCTGTGGTTGCAAATTGTTAACATATAATTTCTTTCTAAGATACCACATGGTGCCCCTGGAATTAGAGAAGATGTTCTTTGGGGGCTTAGCTTTGGTTTAGAATTAACAGCAACAACAAAAAATGATGAGCAGGCGGAAGATTTACTTTAAAGGAGGTTTAAGATTCCTTTTTGGCTCCAAATTTATCCAGCATTAAATTAAAGGCGTATGAGAGCAAGTAGTCACTAAATACATTTTTTTTCAAACATTAAGTGTGTATGTCATATTTCGGCATATGAAGGGTTTCTGAGGTGAATGTGTTTCATGGACAGATTGCCTGGGAAGGGCGTCCTAATATAAAATTGGTACTTTTTAATTTCGGTATGTATGGCTTTATTCATAAAGAAAAAGCAAACTAGAAAGATATGAGACATCACCCACAACCAACGCTTCAGAAACTTCAGTGTACATATGGATCTTGTTAAAATGAAGATTCTGGTGTGGCAGGCTGGGGCTGGGACCCGAAATTCTGCATTTCCTACAGCTCCCAGGTGATGCTGATACTATGAGCCCATGGACCACACTGAGGGGCCATGCCCCAGCCCACCGCATGTAAGTCACAATCTCCCCAAGCAGAACCTGGCACTCTTCAACTCTCCAGGGGATGCCACCATGCAGTCAGGATTCCAAAACATGAATGTACACTCATAGCTGGGTTTTCCAGAAAAGAATAAAACCTAAAATCCCTTAGAGTTGTCCAAGTTCATGTTACAAGATCGCAGCATCGTGAAAACTGCAGGCTACTTCCCTGATCTCTAGGTCTTGGTAGCTGATACTTTATTACTCTAATGCGGGGGACCTCAAACCCCCAGGCCATGGACCAGTAGCGGTCTCTCCATCATAGTTCCTCCTTTTACTAACATCACGGCTGCAGGATGCCCTCTTACCATTTAAAAAGTGACATCATACCAAAGGAGGTGGCTGAGCACGGTGGCTCATGCCTGTAATCCCAGCACTTTGAGTGGCCGAGTGGACCAGTCCTGGCCCATGGCCTGTTAGGAACTGGGCTGCACAGCAGGGGGTGAGCAGCAGGTGAGCGAAGTTTCATCTGTATTTACAGCCATTTCCCATTGCTCCTTACTGCCTGAGCTCTGCCTCCTGTCAGATCAGCAGCAGCATTTGATTCTCATAGCTGCGTGAACCCTATTGTGAACTATGCATGTGAGGGATCTAGGTTGTGCACTCCTTATGAGAATCTAATGCCTGATGATCTGTCACTGTCTCCCATC
>NC_037689.1:25041207-25192901 GCF_003255815.1 Theropithecus gelada
ATCTCAGCTCACTGCAAGCTCCGCCTCCCGGGTTCACGCCATTCTCCTGCCTCAGCCTCCCGAGTAGCTGGGACTACAGGCGCCCGCCACCGAGCCCGGCTAGTTTTTTGTATTTTTTAGTAGAGACGGGGTTTCACCGTGTCAGCCAGGATGGTCTCGATCTCCTGACCTCGTGATCCGCCCGTCTCGGCCTCCCAAAGTGCTGGGATTACAGGCTTGAGCCACCGCGCCCGGCCTAGTTATATTTTTCTGATAGGAGAAAGATTAAATAGAAAAAAATGCTAAATTCACAAGAGCAAAGACATGGAATCAACCTAGGTGCCCATCCACAGTAGACTGGCTAAAGAAAATGCACATATACACCATGGTGCATATATACCATGTCATACTATACAGCCATAAAAAAGAAGAAAATAATGTTCTTTGCGGCAACATGGATGCAGCCATTATCCTAAGTGAATTAACGCAGAAACAGAAAATGAAATACCACATGTTCTCATTCATAGGTAGAAGCTAAACATTGGGTACTCATGGATATAAAGATGGGAACAACAGACACTGGGGACTACTAGTGCAGGGAGGGAGATGGAGGGCAAGGGTTGAAAAACTACCTATTGGGTGCTGTGCTCACTACATCAGTGAGGTGATCAGTCATACCCCAAACTTCAGCATTGCACAATACGCCCATGCAAAAAATCTGCACGTGTACCCCCAGAATCTCAAATAAAAATTGAAATTAGCACAAAAATAAAACTTTTTAAAAAGGAAACACTAAAAAAGAAAAAAACTGTAGCAAAAATGTTTCTGTTATACAGAAAAAAAGACACATTTATTTATGTTTTGAAAGGACTCCAAGATCCTGAATGAAGAAGGAAAAAGAAAACACCACCCACATATAATGATCATACTCTGTCCTGAAATATTCTGTTGGGTAGAGTAGCAGTTAAGAACTCACACTCATAGCCCGATCCCTGCGTCTAGAGTCCAGCTCCCATTTGGATAATTATATGAGCTCTGACTCACTGGTTTAAGAAAGATAATGTCTGCAAAGCAATTAGCAATCAGCCCAGCACACAAAAAGCATTCAGTAAATATTATCGTGATGATTGTATATACTTTTTATTTCTTTACAACAGAGAAGTTCGTTCTCTGCTGCCTTTCTCATTACTTACACGTGTTAAGTGTTGGTTTTACTTTGATCTATTCCAGACATACCATCCACTGACAAGGTGCCAAAGCCATAAGATAATTTAAGACTCATATGAGGAGGAAGGTAGGGGCATCCGGAGGTGAAAATACCTCCAGGGCATTGTAAGATAACACGTGCAAATAATAATAATAGCTGTTATTATTACCAGCAATGTGAAGACTAGGAAATAATGATTTATGATTAACCATTGGTCCTGCCAAGAATGATCTCAGCAAGCAGTATTTTAGGTAAATAATGTGTGGCAGGTTCTTAGGTTAATATAACCATTGAAATTTTAAAAACCCAATTCATGAGGCAGGAGTTCATTTCCCTTGTTATACAACAGAGTTGTGCGTTGGCTTTGTGGTCAAAAACCTTCAGTAAGCTATGCCAGCCTGTGCTATCTGCATGAACCCAGCGAATTCCTTGCCAGTCTTAACTCCCCGTCTAGACATGGAGATAGTCTCCTGATTAGATATCCAGTAGGGAAGCTTTGTAAGAATGCCATCAGCAGACCTAGGGCACCAGAGGATGCCTGCCATATCTTGCCTCCAATAAACATTGTAGACTAACTTTGAAGCAGAAAATATCATTACATTACAGAGACATTACATTTGGCATCTAAAATGTCACACCTCCTTCAAACATTGAGGTGTGTGTGTGTCTGTGTGTGTGTGTGTGTGTGTTGTCCCATTAGTGTGTTCTGTTGGTCTGGCCCTAATAATCACTTCACTATATATCGATCATTGAGTATATTTTTACAAAATGTAACCATCCGTAGGCATTGAACCTGATTGAGTTTGCTTTTTTTTTCAGATGCTCTAAAAACACTATCCTTTTTGTACTCCATTTTCCTTGTGTTTTAAAAGGGTTCCCGACTTACGAGTTTCTGTAACCATAACCATGGATTCTCCCTTCCCTTTCCACCAGCCTTTGATTGCTATGGCTGGAGTATTTGTCCTCTCCAAAATTCAAGTGGAGATGGGCACAGTGGCTTATGCCTGGAATCCCGGCAATTTGGGAGGCTGAGGCGGGAGGATTGCTTGAGACCAGGAGTTTGAGACCAGCCTGGCCAACATAGCGAGCCTTCATCTCCACAAAAAATAAAATAAAAAATTAACCATGTGTGGTGGTGTGCACCTATAGTCCCAGCTAGTCAGTAGGTTGAGATGAGAAGATGGCTTGAACCCAGGAGTTCAAGGCTGCAGTGAGCTGTGATTGCACCGCTGCACTCCAGCCTGGGTCAGGGAGCAAGACTGTCTCTATTAAGAAACAAAACACCAAAACAAACAAACAAACAAAACTCTTGTTGAAACTTAATCACCAGTGTGGCAGTATTGAGAGGTGGAACCTTTAACAGGTGGTTGAGTCATGAGGACTTTGCCCTCCTAAATAGATTAAGCCATCCATGTATTAATGGGTTAATAGATTAATGGGTTTTCCCAGGAGTGGGACTGGTGACTTTTTAAAAAAAGGAAGAGAGACCTGAACTAGCACCCTCAGCCCTCTCACCATATTATGCCCTGCACTGCCCCAGGGTCTCTGCAGAGTCCCCACCAACAAGAAGGCCCTCAACAGATGCCACTCCTCAGTCTTGGACTTCACAGCCCCATAACTTTAAGAAGTAAATTCTTTTTTCTTATAAATTGCTTAGTTTCAGGTATTCTATTATAAGTAACAGAAAATGGACTAAGACACCAATAGAAATCCAATTTTTCATAATTTTTATACTTACTTCTTTTTAACACAGTTGTTATCATGTGAATCCAGCAGTGTCACTCTGAGCCAGCATTCTCTGTAATGTTATTGTACACCCTCTTATTGGACCTTTTTTTTTCCTTAATAGAGATGGGAATCTCAGTCTGTCGCCCAGGCTGGAGTGCAGTGGCACAAACATAGCTCACTGCAACCTCAAACTACTGCACTCAAGCAATCTTCCCGCATTAGCCTCCTGAGGTGCTAGGACTACAGGTACATGCCACCACACCTGGCTAATTTTTTAAAATTCTTTTTAATTTTTGTGCAGATAAAGTCTTTCTGTGTTGTCCAAGCTGGACTTGAAGTCCTGGCATCAAGCAATCCTTCCACCTCGGCCTCCCAAAGTACTGGGATTACAGGCATGAGCCACTGCCCTAACCTATTGTATCTTTCTGGATGTACTCTTGAATTCTTTAAGTGACTAGATATTATTTCTAAGGATTGGCTCAATACATATTTTGTATGAATGACCAGTTCTCTCTTCCACACGGGCTGCATCTTACCCAGGAGGAAAAGTTTACATCTTCTTTGTAAATTCTGCACATGGTAATGATCCAAATTGCATTGGTATGTTTTGTATCTCACAGTAGTGCCTCATTTCAACTGAGACAGAAGAGTCTTATTCTCACATCAGGTCTTAATACATTTTAGAGTTGCAAAGATGAACTTGCATTTATGGCAGAGTCTTTAATACAACTTTTAGGAGCTCTGCCCACTTCCGTTTATAATGAAAATCACACTTCTTGCCAGTGTTAACCTAAGCAACATGCAACAACACCCAATGATGTTATTATCTTCCTCATGAAAGTACAGAGACATGAATTGATCCTTGAGTTTTCCTGATGGAAACACCTTGGAATAGACTCAAGTTCTGCTAGGCAGTGTAAGAACTACACTGTGTTAGTCTGTTCTTACACTGCCATAAAGAACTACCTGAGACTGGGTAATTTATAAAGAAAGTAGGTTTAATTGGCTCATGGTTCTGCGGGCTGTACAGGAAGCATGTTGGCTTCTACTTCCAAGGAGGCCTCAGGAACCTTACAATCATGGTGAAAGGTGAAGGGGAAGCATGCAACTTTTACATGGCTGGAGCAGGAGGGTGAGAGAGAGAAAGAGATGGGGGAGGTGCTACATACTTTTAAACAACCAGATCTTGTGAGAACCGTATCAGCACTAGAAGGATGGTGATAAACTATTAGAAACCACCCTCATGATCCAATCATCTCCCACCAGGCCCCACCTCCAAGACTGGGGATTACAATTCAACAAGAGATTTGAATGGGGACATAGATCCAAACCATATCATACACTAAAACTCTTCTCCAGATAGATGACTACAAGGAAAATGCCAACCAGAAAGCTTCCTTCACCAAGTAGAAGCTTCTTTCGCCAGGTAGAAGCTGACTTGCTTGCATTTGGAAGAATTTTTTTTTTCAGTGTGTAGTAAGTTTTTATAACACAGCGACATTTTAGGAAAAAGCATCTAGCTATCTTTACAAAAAGAAACCAACTAAAATACAATACTGTTGGTTTCTTTTGCCTTTATAATTTTTTAAATTCAGGTGGTGCGTGTTCAGGTTTGTTTTATGGATATATTATGTAACGGTGAGGTTGGGTTTCTGGTGAACCCTATCACCCAAAGAGTGAACATTGTACCCAACAGGTAGTTTTTCAGTCCTCACTTGCCTCCCACCTTCCCACTTTTTGGAGTCCCCAGTATCTATTATCTATTATTTTCATCTTCATGTCCATGTGCACACGTTATTTAGCTCCCACTTATTAGAGAGGTCAGGCAGTATTTGACTTTCTGTTTCTGAGTTATTTCACTTAGAGATAGTGGCTTCCAATTCCATCTGTGTTGCTGCAAAAGACATGATTTCATTCTTTTTTATGGCTGAGTAGTAGTCCATGATGTATGTGTACAACATTTTCTTTATTCATTCCTATAATGATGGACACTTAGGTTGATTCCATGAGTTTGCTACTGTCAATAGTGCTGTGATAAACATATGAGTGCAGGTATCTTTTTGATATAATGATCTATTTTCCTTTGGGTAGATACCCAGTAGTAGGATTGCTGGATGGAATGGTAGTTCTATTTTTACTTCTCTGAGAGATCTCCATATTGTTTTCCACAGAGATTGTATTAATTTACATTCCCACCAAAAGTATATGTGTTTGGAAGAAATTGATTAGTAATGTAGCAAAAGCTAATGTATATTGAGCATTTGTTAATATCCAGGAATTTTCCAAACAGTTCTATGGAGTTAAATTCATTGCCATGAGTAATCTCATTTTACAAATAAGGAAAAAGGGGTTTTGAGAATGTACATAATGAACTAGGGCGCAGAGCTTTGGAGGTACTGAGCTGGCATTAGTCTAATTCTATGGCCTGAATTGAGTCTCTCCAAAATTTATATGTTGAAGCCCTAACCCCTAGTTGCTCAAAATGTGACTATATCTGAAAATGGGGTTTCCAAAGAAGTAATTAAAGTAAAATGAGGTTATTAGGATGGGCCCTAATTTAATATGACTGAGGTCCTTATAAGAAGAGGAGATAAGGACACAGACACACACAGAACGACAACCCTGGGAGGACGCAGGGAGAAGATGGCATCTCCAAACCCAGGAGAAAGGCCTCAGGAGTAACCAGCCCACACCTTGATCTTGGACTTCCAGCCTCCAGGACTATGGGAGAATCAATGTCTGTTGTTTACGAGCCACCTAGTCTATGGTATTTTGTGATAGTAGCCTGAAATGGACTAAGACACCTCATAAGAGAAGAAGATGAGGACACAGACACACACAGAGGAATGACTCTGTGAGGACACAGGGAGAAGACGGCGTCTACAAGCCCAGGAGAGAGGCCTCAGGAGGAACCAGCCCTGCCCACACCTTTGCCTGGGACTTCCAGGCTCCAAGACCCTGACAGAATAAATCCCTTTTGTTTAAGCCACCTATTCTATGGGACTTCATTATGGCAGCCCCAGAAGACCAACACATACATGAACATTGGAGTTCAGAGCCGTGTCTTAAAGCAATAAGGTCTGTTGCCTTAGATTAAAGGTTCATAGAATTGAAGCTCCCAGAGCTATGACTCTGACTTGAAATGCATTCATTCTCTAAGCCTTCTCACCTCTGGCAGACCTGAAGAAGTGCTGATATTCATCTCTATGCAAAAATCTGTTCATCATTACTCAGGGTCTCACAGAGCCAGCCCCGAGTCTCAGGGCAATTCGGGGGCCACTTGTTCTGGCTCCATTAAGCTGCCCAGAAACACTTCCTAAGTCCACCCGACCTCTCTACTCAGCTGTGAAATCTTGACACTTCACCAGGTATGAATCTGTCAGAGATGTGTGAAGCAGAGCAACTCCATATTGAATAGCAGCTAGGTAAAATGAGGCTGAGACCTACTGGACTGCATTCCCAGACTTAGAAATCACAGGATGAGAAAGGAGATCAGCACAAGACACAGGTCACAAAGACCTTGCTGATAAAACAGGTTGCTATAAAGCCGGCCAAATCCCACCAAACCCAAGATGGCCACAAGAGTGACCTCTAGTTGTCCTCACTGCTACACTCCCACCAGCACCATGACAGTTTACAAATGCCATGGAAACCTCAGGAAGTTTCCTTATATGGTCTAAAAAGGGGAGGCATGAATAATCCTCAAGAAATAACCATAAAAATGGGCAATCAGAAGCCCTCGGGGCTGCTCTATCAAGTAGTCATTCTTCTATTCCTTTACTTTGCTAATAAACTTGGTTTCACTTTACTCTACGGACTTGTCCCGAATTCTTTCTTGCATGAGATCCAAGAAGCCTCTATTGGGGTCTGGATGAGGACCCCTTTCCTGCAACAAATCTTCCAAGGTTTCACAGTCCTGCATTTAAGGGAAAATATCCTCCCAGAAAGGACACAGGGATAAAGCAGAATGAGTGATCAGCTGAATGCAATGCATTTCTCTGAGAAAGGAAGGCAAGGACGACGGATAGATTGCTGAGCAAGCAATGTGGGAGGAGAGGGCATGGGACGGAAGGATGGGAAAAGATCAGGGCAGAGAGGCTTTGGGGCCAAGGAGGTGACAGAACAAGAGTAGGAAGAGAGAGAAGATCAGGGAGAAACCAGCTGCAATTCTGACTGCAGATTTCCTGCCCTGCTGTTAGAGTTCTTCCTCCTCAGCCAGCCCCTGGGGCTTCTGATCCACTTCCTTCCATCCTTCACCCTCCCCATGGGAGGCCAATTTCCTCTCCAGAAACTTGCTCCCTCCAGCAGCAGCCAAATCCTCACCTGCAACATTTCCAGTGGCCTCCGAGAAACCAACAGACCACTAGGTAAAAATCTCAGCCTAGCTGTGTTCCTTTAAGAAAGAAGAGCCTGTCACCACCTTCTGTGGGACTCCTCCCTGCTCTCACCTCGCTAGGTCACACTGTCTGCCTCCTTTCCCTTGCCCAGGAGGACTGACTGTTGACCACACACTGAACACCCAGGACGGTGGCCAGAGTATCTGGAGATGTCCTTCAACGTGGTCTGGCCCCTTTATCCAGCTGAGGGCGGAAATGTCTTTTGCAGGTAGGCCTATGTGCAGAGAAATACTGACATCCAGAGAAACCAAACTGCTTCCCACACATAGGCTGAGCAGCTGAACAGGCTTGTTTGGGTGGTGGGGGATTCTTCTGACTTCTTCTGGAATCTATTATAATTCTTTTTCCAACATTTTGAACATGTATTTTCAGGAATGGTTCTGCTTTTCATAGGCTTGGTGACTTTTGGAAATTCTTAGAAAATGGATGTCATCAATCATTGCATATTAATTATCTCTGTTCCAGGCTTTCAAGGACAGCAACAAAAAAACTCTTTTGGGGGAAGAGAACAGATATCTAGATTGTACTTCAGTCGGTGAAATGTAATGCACAGTTTCTTACTGAATTGAAACCGTATCGAGGACAAAACTCTGAACTTTTTTCTTCTCTTGCCAAAATTCCGATCTAAGAGGCCTTGGGAGTCATGCCCTACAAATCATAAAGTCTCCTGAGAGGAGTTTTATTTAACTCTGTGTAACGTGGCTTACTTTCCAACCTGACTCTAGCATAATATCATATGACATTTAAGAGAGGAAATCAAAATATTTTAACCCCAAATATGTTTCTTTGCCATATCTTGAAATAGCCCTGCAAAGCTGTCTCTTGTAAGGGAAAATCTGTGTTCTGTAGAGAATCTCTTTCCCTTTTCCAGGACTCCTTATCTTAACCCAGACATTTCCTTTCTAGTGATTCCAGGTCTTTAGATGAACTCTTTCAGCCAATTGCCAATCAGAAAACCTTTGAATCTTCCTGCTATAACCCTGAAGCCACCACTTCCAGTTGTCCCACCTTTCCAAACAAAATCAATGTGCATCTTACTTGTATTGATTTATGTCTCATGTCTCCCTAAAATGTATAAAACCAGGCTAGCTGTAGCCTGACCACCTTGGGCAATGTTCTCAGGATCTCCTGGGGCTATGTCACTGGCCATTGGCCACTCATATTTGGCTCAGAATAAATCTCTTCAAATATTTTACAAAGTTTGACTCTTTTCATCAATAATATTTACAGGTAAGAAAAATGATAAGCAAGTATTTTCTTTCTGATGATACAAGATCTGAGATACCAAATGTAAATGACATAAGATGATGGGGAAACAGAAGAAATGAACATTAGCAATATTCTTTGAGTTGTGGATACTTGAAGTCTCCATTCCCTTCATTTTTGGCTCACTGTAATCTTGTAACTGCCCAATGGGATCACCTTGCCCACTGCTTAGACAGAGCCAATTGATTAAGACAGGGGAATTGCAATGGAGAAAGAGTAATTCATGCAGAGCCAGCTGTGCCGGAGACCAGAGTTTTATTATTACTCAAATCAGTCTCCCTGAGCATTTGGGGATCAGAGTTTTTAAAGATAATTTGGTGAGTTGGGCCTTGGGAAGTGGAGAATGCTTATTGGCCAGGTTGGAGATGCAATTATAGCGGGTCGAAGTGAGGTTTTCTTGCCGTTTTCTGTTCCTGGGTGGGATGGCAGAACTGGTTGAGCCAGATTACTAGTCTGGATGGTGTCAACTGACACATTAAGCATAGGGTCTGCAAAATATCTCAAGCATGGATCTCAGGTTTTACAATAGTGATGGTATCCCCAGGAGCAATGTGGGGAGGTTCAGACTCTTGGAGCCAGAAGCTGCATGACCCCAGTGACCCCGAAACTGTACTTTCTAATCTTGTAGTTAATTTGTTAGTCCTGCAAAGGCAGACAGGTCCCCAATCAAGAAGGGGGTCTTTTTGGGGAAAGGGCTATTTTCAATTTTATTTCAGAGTCAAACCATGAACTGAATTCCTTCCCAAAGTTAGTTCAGTTTACACGCAGAAATGAACAAGGACAACTTAAAGGTTAGAAGCAAGATGGAGTCATTTAGGTCTGATCTCTTTCATTGTCATAATTTCCTCAGTTATAATGTTGCTAAGGCAATTTCAGTCTGAAATTTATCCTATGACTTTATCACAGCTCTCTGCAAGCTCACCATAATTCAATTAAATCACTCGATCCACTGGATGCATTTGACCTTCACCATTCAACAGACAATTGAATGTTGGAGCACCTCTAAACTTTCTCCTGGACTATTTCCTCTTATTTTATTCATCTTTTGTAAGTTTTTCCATCTCTGCCCCTGACTTCTATCAACATATGTAGATCAGTCACTCCAAATGTATGTTTCCAGTTCAGATCTTGTCTACATACTCCAGATCCATATATCCAAGTCCTTCCAACATTTCCTCTCAGCTATCTCAAAGGTCATTACACTTATCAATGCCTGATATGCTTAGGATATTTTCCCTTCCAAATCTCATGTTGAAATTTCATCTCCAATATTGGAGGTGGGGCTGAGTGAGACGTATTTAGGTCACGGGGGTGGATTCCTCATAAATGCCTTGGTGCCATTCCTTGGTAATGAGTGAGTTTTGGCTCTGTTGGTTCATGTGAGAGCTGGTTGTTTAAGGGAGCCTGGTATCTGTATCTGGCTTCCTTTCTTGCCATGTGTTCTATACACACACCAGCTCCCCTTGCCTTCTGTCATGACGGGAAGACACCTGAAGTCCTCACCAGAAGCACCAGAAGTAGATGTCAGTGCCAAGCTTCTTGTAGTCTGCAGAACTGTGAGCCAAATAAACCTCTTTTCTTTAAACCATCCAGCCTCAGGTATTCCTCTGCAGTAATGCAAAGCAGACTAACACAAGAACAAAGAACAAACTTGTGTGCCAGCCTTTCACGTCCAGTTCCATGAGTCAGGAACCTAGAGGTCTTCCTTTTCCCCTTGCAATCAATCTATCTCCAATCCTCATAGATGTTTCTCATTTTGTCTGCATTTCTCCATTTCTCTCACCATCCATCTGGTGGAAACTACCTTGGCCTCTTACCTGGACACTTCCTCTGCTTCCTAAGTGGTCACCTATAGACCTGGTGTTCCTCCTTCGTTCATCCTTTTATTATTTATTTGTTTATCTATTTTGCATCTCAAAGAGTTTTCACTCTTGTTGCCCAGGCTGGAGTGCAGTGGCACGATCTCGATTTGCTGCAACCTCCGCCTCCCAGGTTCAAGTGATTCTCCTGTCTCAGCCTCCCAAGTGGTTGGGATTACAGGTACATGCTACCACGCCTGGCTAATTTTTTTGTATTTTTAGTAGAGATGGGGTTTCACCATGTTGGCCAGGCTGGTCTCAAACTCCTGACCTTAGGTGATCCACCTGCCTCAGCCTCTCAAAGTGCTGGGATTACAGGTATGCCTCATCCTTTTAATTGCTTGCCATTGCTCTTACAATGAAAGCTATTCCTGATGGTCCTCATGATGCTCTGCTTTGCCTGGTTTTAGTTCTCACTTCTCTCTACTTTTCACCTTCCCTGAAAACCTAGATTTTCTCTAGCCCTACCTACCCCTGCTGCAGACCCTTTGCCATGCTGTGTCTTCTACTTGGGGCATGCAGAATTTATCTGTGACCTCCTGAACTAGTTCATTCCCTTTGTTACAATTTCTCCTGGCATCATATTTATTTCCCTCATAATACCCACCACAGTCCATAATGATACAGCTATTTGTCTGATTTTTTTTATTACTGTCTGCCTCCACTAAACCATGCGTTCCAATGCTTGGCTCTTTTTGTTTACTCCCTTATCACCTTCATTGAGTATTCTGCCTGGAAGAGCATTGGCACATCACCCATACCCATGAACGAATGGATATGAGCACCGTAACTGCTGAGTTATCTATAGACTTAGCAGCTAGGAAGCTTGTCTTGGATGAGAATGTTAAACAGGAAACTCTATCCCTCAAGAGTTTCCATTCTGGCTTCTCCTACTGATTCTGAAAAGCAAAGCATGTGCTTGGGTGACTGACACAGCACAGTGCATGAATATGTCTGAAGAGGTTCCTTATGTAGCTCATGGGACCATGTTTAATTGAATAATGTTCTACTACTCATGTTTTTATCACTTCTGTACACTGGAAGTCTGAGGGTAAATGATTCTTCTCAATGCATTTCTTACCTCCAATTACATTCACCCTAATCATTGTGTTATTCATTGTATGACCTCAGCCTGTGAAGCAAGCTGTCATGTTTTTCCTGAAGCCACCAAGACTTGGGGTCAAGATGCCTGGCAGGGAATGAGGCAGTTGGAAAACACTAAGGAGCATTTCTTCTCTGCTCAAGGGCAACGATTAATTTGGAAATGGGAAATACTTTGGTCAACCGATGCTACTGTTGATCTTCTTAAATTATGCGTATCAAGTATTCTATTTTCCCAATTGCAGCAATGACAGAGCCATAGAGAGATTCCTGTAAGACAGAGTATCTAAAAAGGAGAGTGGAGTGTGTGTGTGTGTGCGTGTGCATGCACACACTTGTATATAGAATTCCACCAACACTAGGATAAATGTTTGTCTCTGTATTTAGCTTGGCTATAACTCCATGACATAAAAGTAGACTCATTTAAGTCATCAGTGAACACCATGTTAAACCCTAAGACAGACAGATGTGAGGATAATATGTATGCATACATGGGCCAAGGCTGCAGCATACAGCGTATTAATGAATCCTGTCCCAAACCCAGCAAGTTGCTTAGATGTTTAAAAAAAATTATTCAAATTGAAGTCAATATCCAACTACAGGTAGCTTAAACTTTGCAAAAGAAATGTCTTATTAGATGCTAGAGTGCCTTAGAAACATTGAATTCCATGTCTGAAGCTTTTTTCATAACCCTAAAGCTTTTTAATGTTATGAGTTGACTCCAGGGTAAAATTTAGAATATGTATATAGAGGGACTGAGTATCCCTCATAAAATCCTTCATTACTAATGTAGTTTACCTTAGAGTCTAAAGAAGATTGAAGAGCAGAAATTTCAAAGTTAGCATCTTCAGCAAGAACCTAGTCCAGATATTGACGAGAACTAAGACAGCAAAAGTTAGCATTGTGTCTTCTCATGAAAATGGAATTCTCTAGCAAAATGTTCCATCTAATGGACACCACCATGCAACCTTGCAAGAAAAGGGGCTTGGCATACATCTGGTGGGGAAAAAATTTCCCCAGAGAATAATTCTGCATTGGCTTAAGTGAACATATGGTTGTTGAAGACTTACTAACAGGAACATTGACAAATAATGATGTTTCTGGATTAATTTATTTACTCATTTACATTTTACAAATCATTTATTAACTCACTTATTGGTACCATGTGCCAATCTTCCACTTTGCCCAAAGGGGATGCCAAAAACATTCATTTACCACATCAGTTAACATTGAAAACAAACAAACAAAAACTTGTTTTTCATTAAAAGAAAATTCAGTGTTCCAAAATGGTTGATTTGAATGATCTAATGTCTCTGTAAAGAAAATATCTGACAAAAGAGAAAACTACTTGACCCCTTCCCACCCCACCCACAAGGACTGCAAGAGATATTCTGCAGTTTTCCCAAAAATGGACATGTGGCTTTAATGCTAACTGTTGGTACAACTTTGTTTTGTGTTGAAGCTGTGCTTGGGAAAAGCAGGTAGAATAATAAATCTACCTTTTATTGGTCTTACAATGGAAAAATGCACATAAAAGGATTTCAATAGGGCTTTTCAATAAAAGAGAAAAATGAACTTTCTGTCTTCCAAGAATACCAAAAATAGAGTCTACAGGAATATCAGGCAGGAGCTATTAAATGCCCTACAGATCCCATAAACAAATAATAAGTTCCTGGGATCCTTCATGGTCATTTATGATATCATTGAACTGAAAAAACAACCAATCAACAGATAAACAGATGGCTGACTTTCCTTGCTCTCAAGGAAAGAGTCAAAGAAATGGAGTTTTTAGAGATAATCCATTGGTATACCAGCAAGACCAAGTATCTCTGGGCTCAGTAGGGGTGTGTGCAGAGCCACGTGGAAAGAAAAATCTGTGCCATAAATATGTGTTTTCCCACAAGCCCTCCCACATCACATGGAGGTCACCTTTGGGGAAGATTTTGTTATTTTAACTAAAATTGATCTGTTTCTTTTAATTTTAAAATATTTAATTTATACTAAACAATGTAGAAGAATGTTCTTTAAATTTGATTCAGTGTATTTTTTATGTATAAAAATTGGGCTATATTTTGGAATATACCCTTTACGTTATATATATACACACACACAAGCACATACACATATACATAACATTTATTTCATATGTCTACAAGATGTGAATACACATATATACATATAAACATATGTATTTGTTTATGTGGGTACATGTTATGGACTGAATGCATCTCCCCAAAATTCATGTGTTGAACCCTCACCTCCAAGGTGATGGTGTTGGGAGGTGGGGCCTTTGGAAGGTGATGAGGTTGTGAGGGTGGGGCTTCATGAATGGGATGAGTGCCCTTATAAAAGGGATCCCAGAGAGCTCTCTCGCTCCTTCCACCATGTGAGAACACAGCAAGAAGGCTCCATCTAGGAACCAGGAAACCCTCACCAGACACTGAATCTACTGCACCTTGATCTGGGACTTCCAGCCTCCAAAAATGTAAGCAGTAAGTGTCTTTTGTTTATAAGCCTCCCAGTATATGGTATTTTGTTATAGTAGCTTAGACAGCCTAAGATAGTACATATTAGTATTTGTATAATTCCATTTCCTGAACAGTTTTGAGTAAAGTAAATCACGAATCTTTGAATTTATGCCTTTTCTTATCTGCTTTATCTTTAATTCTTATTTTTCTTCTTATAGAATATTGAGACATAAGTATTTAAGTGTAAAATTTTCATCATAAAAACAGGCAGAAGTTTGAAAATATGTTGCAGATTGGAATTAGACTTTAGTAAAGTATATTGCTAAAGGTAACAATAAAAAATATTTTACTCCGCACGCTAGTAATATCTGGAAGCTCAAACATCAAACGATATTTATAGTATTCATCCTCCTGATCCCTTCGTTAATGGCAAATGAGACTGAGTATAGCGATTGTTGGCCAAGGACCATACATTTTCATTTTTCAGTAAATATTAACTTCATAAATGAAATCATTGACTCCCCACGTTTCCGATGTAAAGTATCATATGGCATGTACGTTTGAATATCCAGCTTCAAAAGCTACTAATCAATAAAATTGAAAATAGCAATGTTTCAAGAGAAGCATCAATTCAGTGAGTTTTCAAAGAAGCTCACAGAATTATTTACTGTTTGTAAAACTCACATTTTCCATCTGTCTTCTAGGAAAAAGTTATCCCAGGCAGACAAATTAAATCCTGGTAGCTGAAATCATCTTAAAGCTGTCAACTATTATAAGCAGTATGTCCCAAATGGTGGGTGAAGGGTGGTACAGTATCCTGGTATCAATCAAAGCTATCTCTAATTTATTTTTTTATGGGCAATGAGGAATACCACTTAATCTTGGAAAACATTTTTCTTGTTTTTCTCCATTACATATAAATAACACTACATTTCAAAAATAGCTCAATTATCCAGTTGTAATAATACAATTGAACTATAGATTCTCTCTCCTTACATCTCTTCTTCTGTCAGCTTTTGCTTTTTTCTCAATTATTCCTGCTTCCCTCCTTTTCCTCCCATTCATCCTCTTTATCCCTCTTTGGAAACTGTGCCTCCTATAAAAGATGGGGCCAAAATGCTAAAGAAAACACGCTTTGTCTAAATCTGCATGCCAGTAATATCCGGAAGCTGAAATATCAAACAATATTTATCGTATTCATCCTCCTGATCCCTTCGTTAATAGCAAGATCATTGCCATCAGTATTTTGTGTCACAGAAACCATCTACTTTGTATTACTTTGCTCAGGCTTCCATAACAAAGAACCATAAACTGGGAAGCTTAAAAAACAGACATTTATTTCTCACAGTCCTGGAGGCTGGAAGTCCTAGAGGAAGGTGTGAGCAGGGCTGGCTCCTCCTGAGGCCTCTCTCCTGGGCTTGCCAACATCGTCTTCTCCCTGTGTCCTCACAGGGTCGACCCTCTGCATGTGTCTGTGTCCTCATCCCCTCTTCTTATGAGATGTCTTAGTCCATTTCAGGCTGCTATCACAGAATACCACAGACCGGGTGGATTATAAACAACACACATTTATTCTCTCACAGTTCTGGAGGCTGGAAGTCTGAGATCAAGGTGCAGGCAGGGCTGGTTCCTTCTGAGGCCTCTGTCCTGAGCTTGTAGACACTATCTTCTCCCAGTGTCCTCACCAGGTCGTCTCTCCGTGTGTGTCTGTGTCCTCGTCTTCTCTTCTCATAAAGTGTATTAGTCCATTTCAGGCTACTACAACAGAATACCGTAGACTGGGAGGCTCATAAACAACAGACATTTGTTGCTTGCTGTTCTGGAGGCTTGAAATCCAAATTAAAAGCATGGCGGATTCCGCGTCTGGTGAAGCCCCGCTTCCTGATTCATAGACAACGCCTTCTCACTATGTCTTCACATGTCGGAAAGGGCAAGGGAGCTCTCGGAGGTCCCTTTTATAAGGGCACTCATTCCATTCATGAGGCTCTTCTTAAACCTTGGGAGTAAGAATTTCAACTTTGAATTTTAGGGAGACATAAACATTTACATGATAACATAAGGCCACGAGTCATATTGAATTAGGGTCCAGTCTAATGACCTCATGCAACTTAATTACCTTGTGAAAGACCCAATCCCCGAATACAACCGTCTTCCATGGTACTAGGAATTAGGACTTCAGCATATGAATTTCTAGGGACAGAATTCAGCCCGTAATAAGTTCCTTCACCATCCATGTTATCATCCTTGCTCCCTAGAACTCAGACATACATCTACCCACCCACACCCATACACAAACACATACACACACACACACATATACACACACACACACAGAGATCCAAATGTCCATTGGGATCCATAGGACCTCTCAAGTTAGTGATACTCTTTTTTAGGTTTGGAGATTCTACCTGCATTCACCCTTGAAGCCCACTCCATCCTCTGCAATAGCTTGATTTAAGATGGTCACCAAACCAGTAACACTACAGAAACTTTTGTGACTGTTTGCAAATGCTTGTAGACATCTAATGGCCAGTTCCTCTTTTTGTCTTATTTTTCTAAGTATTTTATTATTTCTAAGTATCATATGGTATATACATTTGAATATCAAGCTTCAAAAGTAACTAATTGGCCAGGCACAATGGCTCACGCCTGTAATCCTAACACTTGGGGAGGACGAAGTGGGCGGATCACTTGAGGTCAGGAGTTTGAAAGCAGCCTGGCCAACATGGCGAAACCCCGTCTCTACTAAAAATACAAAAATTATCCGAGCGTGGTGGCATGCACCTGTAATCACAGCTACACGGGAGGCTGAGGCAGGAGAATCACTTGAACCTGAGAGGCAGAGGTTGCAGTGAGCCAAGATCATGCCACTGCACTCCAACCTGGGCAACAGAGAAAGACTCTGTCTCAAAAAAAAAAAAAAAAAGTAACTAATCGATAAAATTAAAGGTGGCAATGTTGCAATAGATGCAGCCATTCAGTTATTTTTCAAAATAACCTCACAGAATTCTTTGTCTATTCAACTCACATTTTCCACCTTTGTTTCTAGGGAAAGGTTATCCACATGAAAACCAAATACCACATGGTCTCATTTAAAATTCCTTAAATAAATTTTATTGTGAGGTTTACAACATGCTGTTATGGGTACATTGATATTATTAAAATACAAATTTAATATATCCACCCTCTCACATAGTTACTTTTTCCGTGTGATAAGATTGCATTAGGGATCTCTGTGCCTTATAGTTTATGATGGTGAAGTTAAAGTCACATGGGCTCTCCATGAATTCCAGGTGAAGCCAGAGCAGCCATGAAGAATTCACAGTCGATGAAAAATGACACTGCTAGAGTCACCTGTCTTCCAGAAATCAGTAATTCTGCTTCCTCCACTCTTGGGTAATACTTTTAAAAAGGGTAACATTCCATAAAAATGAAAATACATGTGGGCTTTCTGTATTTTTAGAGTCCTATTGAGAAGGTTAGGAAGT
Organism: Theropithecus gelada; assembly: GCF_003255815.1. Classification (NCBI taxonomy): domain Eukaryota; kingdom Metazoa; phylum Chordata; class Mammalia; order Primates; family Cercopithecidae; genus Theropithecus; species Theropithecus gelada. Next base: position 25,058,701 of record NC_037689.1, read on the forward strand.
CTGGAAAGCTAATTCTCTGGCTGTCCAACTAATGATTGCGTAGGATGGGAGCATGGACACAGCTACGCATTTGTAACTCTCATCCCCTCCACATTCCAGAAGGCAATCCATGTTTTGGACAGAAATTTAAGCAAAATATTTGCCACTAATTCAAGGACACTCTAAGCATGTCTTGAGTGCATACCATTGATAATTAATTCCATTTTCAGTGTGATAATAAACATTCTGTGTCTAGGTGGCTTGCCAGTTTTAAAGCCTCTCAGGACCCAGCTAAGACTTTGGGATCAATTACTCTACCAGAGCACCCTCCCCAAGGTAATTCTGATGCCCCCTGGAATTCCCAGATGGCCAGAGCTAGAAAAGTTAGCCACAAGTGGCTTTTGGGTCAGACACTTTCTATTTCCCATTTATGCTGAGTCCTGTCAATCACCCAGTAAGAGACCATTTGCAAACAGTTTGCACTGAGGTTTGAATAAAGTCACCTCTGTGATCTTTTGTTTCCCAAAACAAAGACAGTGGCAAGTAACCTAAGTAAAGCAGTGAATGTGTTCAGGACTTGCTATGCAGTCTGTAAACAGTTCTCTCTCTGTAAAGATACCACAAACCCTAGCTGTCCTGAGTACAGGGTCACACAAGACCATTGTATGAGTCAGCTGAGGCCATCATAACAAAAGTCCACAGACTAAGGGGCTTAAGAAACAGACATTGATTCTCCCACAGTCCTGGAGGCCGCAGGTGTGAGATCAAGGTGTGGGCAGGACTGGTTCCTCCTGAGACTTCTTTCCTTGGTTCGCAGACACCGTCTTCTCTCTGGGCCCTCACAGGGTCCTCTCTTTGTGTGTGTCTGTGTCCTCATTGCCTCTTCTAATGAGATGTCTTAGTTCATTTCAGGCTGCTATAACAGAATAGCATAGACTGGGTGGCTTAAACGACAGACATTGATTCTCCCACAGTCCTGGAGGCTGGAAGTTGGAGATCAAGGTGTGGGCAGTGCTGGTTCCTCCTGAGGCCTCTCTCCTGGGCTCGTAGATGCCATCATCTCCCTGTGTCCTCACGTGGTCGTCCCTCTGTGTGTGTGTCCTCATCTCCTCCTTTTATGAGGAGACCAGTCACATTGGATCAGGGTTTACCCTAATGACATCATTTTACCTTAATCACCTCTTTAAAGACCCTGTCTCCAAATACAGGCACATTTTGATGTCCTGGAGTTTAGGACTTCAATATATGAATTTTAGGGGGATACAATTTAGCCCATCACAGTTTTTTGCCTTTCTGACTCAATCCTAGGGGACAGAACAAGGACAGGCTTTCAGTAACTTGCCCTGAACTTTTTTCCGAATGGCTGAGATTTACCTGATGAAACAAACCAATGTAGGAATATTTCCTTGGGGCTCAGTATGTGTAAAAAAAGTGGTGCAACAAAAAGCTCAGACTCAAAACACTGGGTCTGAGTCTTACCCTGGTCACTCACTAGATCATGAGTCCTAAACAGTACACATACATTATGGATGCCGGGTTCATCACTCTGAAAATAGAGATGTTTCTATCTGCTGGTAGGCTTTTTCCAAGGATTAAGGATAAAAAGATTGCATCACATGAAATGTGATGTTCATTTTATTTCCTTCTTTTGAAAATGTAAGCTGACATGTGTGTCTTATTACTAAATATCTGGTGCATCTCCCAGGATCCTATAAGAGTTTACTGTCAAATGGGCATGGCATTATAACACACGTGCGTAAACCCACAGGCATGTACATAAACACACAGGCACGTACACACACTATACTGCAAGGTAAAACAACAGCCGTTACTGGAAAAGAGTGAGAGACAATAGCCTTTTGCTCCTCTTGAAATGAATCAATGAATAGATGTTTGTTAGGAAAAGAGAGAATTCAAAGGCAGTACCAGCCATATAGGAGGTACAGACATAGACATGGACGTGATGAAATGTGAAAGAAAACATAAAAACTCAGGACCTCAATTCGCTCTTCCAAAAGGAAAAACCAAGGTGAAAGTTGAATCATGCAAGAAGATGCCTTTCCTTTCATTCCTAAGCAGATAGCTACAGATAAAGGGTTAAACATCCCCACAGGTAGCTATATAAGCTAGGTTCACCTTATGCAAAGTGCTAATTTCCTAAACATGAGACAAATACATGCTTGACTATTGCTCCTCTTGCTCCCTTTCTCTTGAAATTTCGATTCAGTAATGTGACCATACCCTCCCTTTTTCCCTTCAAGCCCACTTCTCCCTTTTAAACATTGAAGCCTTCAGAATCATCTTTGGAGAAAGGCACAGACCACAGACTGTTTCTCTGAATCCATGTTTATTTCTTCTGGGCACGTCCTTAACCTTGGCAAAATAAACTTCTAAGCGGATTGGGATCTATGTCAAATACTTTTTGGTTTATAGAAACTTGAGCAGGTTTAAGGAATAGAAAATTGTCCAGTCTGCCAGGAACACACAGAAAATGTGCAAGGAAGAAGTAAGAAATAACACTAGAAGTGGAGATCATGGTAATATGGCTGGGGACACTGGATGCCAAGCTAAGAATGTTGTGGAACATTTATGCCTGCCAAGCCATCAGAAGTGATTTGTATTGCTTTGTTGTTGAGAATGAGAACAAGAAAGGCCATGCATTAAGAAAATGTAACCCAAAGCAACATGTAAGACTGCAGAGAGACCACTTAGATGTCAACTGCAAAAATGGAAACGAAAGTGAGTATGTAAGTATTATATTTGCCACTATAACAAATCACTACAAACTTACTGGTTCAAAACAACACCAATTTAGTCTGGCAGTTCTGGAGGTCAGAATTTTGACTTGAGTCTTAGTGGGCTAAAATCAAGGTGTCAGCAGGGCTGTGCTCCAGGTTAGGGGAGAATCCTTTTTCTTACCTTTTTCGGCTTCTGGAGACCTTCTTCCTCCATCTTCAAAGCCTGCAAGGTGCATCTCTCTGTGTCTTTTTTGGGTAGTCACATCTCCTTTGCACTCTCTTTTTTCTCCCTCTTTCCACATTTAAGGACTCTTAATGACATTGGTTCTACCTGGATATTCCAGGGTAAAACTCCCACTTCTTTTTTTTTTTTTTTTTTTTTTTTGAGATGGAGTGTCACTCTGTTGCCCAGGCTGGAGTGCAGCTCACTGCAAGCTCTGCCTCCCAGGTTCACACCATTCTCCTGCCTCAGCCTCCCGAGTAGCTGGGACTATAGGCGCCCGCCACCACACCCAGCCATTTTTTGTATTTTTAGTAGAGACGGGGTTTCACCGTGTTAGCCAGGATGGTCTCGATCTCCTGACCTCGTGATCCGCCCGCCTCGGCCTCCCAAAGTGCTGGGATTACAGGCGTGAGCCACCACGCCCGGCCTAAAACTCCCACTTTTTAAAGTCAGCCAATTAGCAACTTTTATTCCATCTGCAGCCTTCATTCCCCTTGACATCTAATCAAGTCTATTAATATATTCCAGGGATTGTGATGTGTACATCTGATATGGCTCGGCTCTTTGTTCCCACCCGGATCTCATCTTGAATTGTAATCCCCAGGTGTTGAGGGAGTGACCTGGTGGGATGTGATTAGATCTTGGGGTGGTTTCCCCTGTGCTGTTCTTGTGATAGTGGGTTCTCTCATGATCTCACAGTCTTATAAGTGGCACTTTCTCCTTTTTGGCTCACTCTTGCTTGCCGCCATGTAAGACGTGTCTTGGTTCTCCTTCACCTTTCACCATGACTGTAAATTTCCCGAGGCCTCCCCAGTCATGTGCAACTGTGAGTCAATTAAACCTGTTTTCTTTACCAGTTACCCAGTCTCAGGCAATTCTTTATAGCAGTGTGAAAACAGACTAAAACAACATCCTCCGTGAGCGTTATTCTGTCTACCACTGAGATAAATATCCTGATTAAGTGAGATTTTCCCAGCCTTCCTGTTTTGAGGTAAGCTTTTTTTCTGTCTCTCAGAGGAACCAAACAGGGGCTGAACACAAAAGTTAAAACAGAAATAAAGCAGTGCTTCTCAGCATGTAATTCCATCTTTAACTCATCAGATCTTAGGGCATTTAGCTTGGTGGCAGGCAGAATAAGGCCCACCAAGGATGTGCATGTTGCAGTCCCTGGAACATGTGAATAGACTTGGTTAGACACCAAGGGGGAATGAAGGTTGCCAATGCAATTAATGCTGCCGATTGTCTCAGTTTGTGAGCACAGGATGGCTCTCCTTGCAACTGCATCTCTGTTTTGTATTCACTACTGCTATTTCCAGAGGGACCCACTCTTCCTAGAATGGACTAGGAATGTGTGTTTCCAACCAAGACACTGTGGAGAGTGTCAGAGAGCACTAGGAATGATACCTGCGACCAGAAGTGAGAGCCAGGGCTGGCAAATGTAGCTCTACCCCAACCCGGAGGAGATGTAAAGACAGTAGTTCACCTCTTATCTATGTGGGATACATTCAGAGACGTCTTCCCCAACCCACTGTGTATGCTTGAACCAGGAGATAGTACCTAACCCTTTACATACTATGTTTTTTTCTGTACAATACATATTTATGATAAAAGTTAATTTATAAATTAGGCACAGTGAGAGATTAATAGAGGTAACACATAATAAAAAGGAACAATTATAACCGTATGCTGTAATGAACACTATGTGAATGTGATCTCCTTGCTCCTAAGTGATTAACAGGGAGGTAGCATGTACAGTGTGGATGTGCTGGCAAAGGGATGATTCCTGTCCCTGCGGTCACAGAGCAAGATGGTGTGAAACTTCATCATGCTTCTCATAACAGCATTCAATTTAAAACTTATGCATTGTTCATTTCTGGAATATTCCTTTTAACATTTTTAGACTGTGGTTGACCACAGGTAACTGAAACCGTGGAAAGCGAAACCAAGGATAAGAAGGAGCTACTGTAATGATTTTAGAAAGTGGGAAAAATAAATTTACTAGGGGAGAATGATACTATGGACAAATTGGCATGATGATGTTATTTTCTCCAGAAACATCTAGCTCGAGTGAGTTGGCAGGTGGGGTTGAAGCAGAATTGAGGTTGCATCCTGTTATCAGAGAGAGGACCAGAGCACTAAGGGTGTTTGCAGGGTAGTGTTGTGGTTTCCAACCATGACATTGAACTAAAAGTGGTTTGGTCCATGCGTCTGCACCCAGATGGCACAGTGAAGACCCTAGAGAAAGTGAGTTGGAAGGACCCAGAGTCTTAGTGAATTCTGAAAGCCACTATTTCAGATACGGTGATGACAGCAAATGTAGGTATGATCACTGCAGGGAAGAAATTGAGAGAAGTGAAGAGAAGGCGTATTTGGGGTTCGGCAGGTCAAAGATGACTTAATGGTATCATGCACGAGTTCTATAAACTTCAAACCTATTAGAATTTTAATTACCCAACTTGAATATCCTTTGCATGTCATCACTTTAAAGTTGGCTAAAAGAAGTCATAAAAATAATGTAATGCATTTGTACATTACTGGAGAGGGAAGAATCTGTTTTCTTCATTCCTCTGGCATTTGGAGCAGACATAGTTTATGATTTAGCTGTAAGTATATCTTAATATGCATGGAAGAAGATATAGTTTTCTTCATGACAATGTATAAATTTAAAATGACTGCAGTGACACTTTGGATCACAAAAATACCTTAGGAGGGAAACCTTGTTAAATCATTTTCTGCTTTTACTTTTTGGGTATGCCTTCAGAAACAAACAAACAAAAAATTGGGGTAGTTGGGGAGGAAAGGGGTAAAGTCAAGCCAAAAACTAATCAAAAATAGCAAGGAATAATGAAAATCCAGTGCTTGGATTCCATTTGCAATAAATGAATGCACATGAACTTTGACATTTCCAGTCTTTGGAGAAATAGTTTTGCTCTCAGAATATTTTTAATCCAGGAGGCAACAAAGGCAGGAATGTGTGAGTCTGTCTAGTTTAATTCTAGTTTAATTCTTCAAATATAAATAAACCCTGTGGTTACAAGAACAGTTTTGGGAGGCAAGTTGCCTCAGGTGGTATAATCAAAATGGAGTGTTATTAAAAGATTAATCACAGTAAATATTTCCTCCCAGGATGCAGTAGCTAAATCTCACTAAGACCAGCAAGTCTGCTAGCGTAGGCGTAAATGTCTCCTTCACAGACAAAATTTTGGAGTGCTCAGGGATGCTTAAGGGTGAGCCCAGCCTCCTTTAGCGGTTCCAAGTCAGCCCTGTCAGACTCTGTCTCTTCTTCTCCACCCATTCATTCATGGATTCCATACCCAGAACCCATCTCAGAAGCAGAATCCTGTGCTGCCCCCCAAATCTGACACATGCCCTCCATGGGACAGAAATTGAACCCATGTTCCATTAGGACCTTGAGATTGTCTCATTTACTTTCCTGCCTGGACTTGGCTCTTTCATTCTACACAATGCGAAACTATCACTCGGAATCCCCACTGGACCACAAACAATGGATGGTTTATCAGTCTGTTTGAGGCATCATAATAAAATACCCAAGGCTGGGGAGCTTCAACAATAGACATTTATTTTCCCATCATCGTGGAGGATGGAAGTCCAAGATCAGGGTATGGGCAGGGCTGGTTCCTCCTGAGGCCTCTCTCCTGGGCTTGTAGATGCGGTCTTCTCCATGTGTCCTCATGTGGTCATCCCTCTGTGTGCATGTGTGTGTCCTCATCTCCTCTTCTTACGAGATGTCTTGGTCCATTTTAGGCTGCTGTAACAAAATACCATAGACTGGGCAGCTTAAACAACAGACAAGCCTGAGACCCAGGAGAGCCAAGGGTGTGAGTTCTAGTCTGAGTCTGAAGGCCTGAGACCCAGGAGAGCTGAAGGTGTGGGTTCCAGTCCAACTGGAGAGGCCTCACCTCCAGAAGGGCCAATGGTTTAAGTTTTAGTCTGAGAGCAGGAGAAGACTGACGTCCCGGCTCAAGCAGTCAGGTAGAAAGAGTGAATTCTCCCTTCCTTTTTCTTTTTATTATATTTAGACCTTCAGGGGATTAAATCACCCCTATCTACACCTGTGAGGGCAACCGGCTTCACACAGTCCACCAACTGCTGATCTTATCTGCAGACATTTTCACAGACACATCCAGAAATAATGTTTAACTGAATTCTGGGCACCTTGTAGTTCAGTCAAGTTAACGCAAAAGGTTAACCACCACATCAAGATGCCTATTTCATTGAATCTCTGTTATTTCCTTCCCTCCCTCCCTCCCTTCCTTCCTTCCTCCCTTTCTCCTTCTCTTTCTTCCTTCCTTTCTCCCTCCCTTCCATTCTTCCTTCCTCCCTTCCTTCCTTCTTTTCTTTCTTCCTTCTTCACTTACTTTCTTTCTTCCTTCCTTCCTTTCTTCCTTTCTCCCTTTTCCTTCCCTTTCTTCTTTCCTTTCTCCCTTCCTTCCTTCCTTCTTTCCTTCCTTCCTTCCTTCTTTCCTTCCTTCCTTCCTTCTTTCCTTCCTTCCTTCCTTCTTTCCTTCCTTCCTTCCTTTCCTCTATAGCTACCAAGCTTCTACTATGCCTCAGACACCATGGTCCACGTTGGGAACATAATACAGACAGTAACATAGTTCCTGCTCTTGAATCTTCCCAATGCATTCCACAAGAGAGATTTTTCAGTTTGTCCATGAGTTTTCAAAATTAGATATATTTTCTAAAATAAAACCCATGAATTCAGGTTCTAGGGGGAAAAAAAGCCATCTGGGTGCACAGAAAAATAAGGCCAATATTTTATTGGCAAGTATGGTTGACCCTCTAACAATATGTGGGTTAGGGCCACTGATCCCCTGCCCAGTCAAAAATCTGCACATAACTGTTGGCTCCCCAGAACTTAACTACCAATAGCCTACTACTGATTGGAAGCCTTACTGATAACATAAGCAGTTGATTAACATGTATTTTGTATGCTATGCTCATTATATGCTATATTCTTTCAAGAAAGCAAGCTAGATAGTAGGAAATCATAATGAAGGGAAAGTATATTTGCTATTTATTAAATAGAAGTGGATCATCATAAAGGTCTTTATCATCAACGTCTTCATGTTGAGTAGGTTGACGAGGAGGAGGAAGAGGAGAGGTTGTTCTTGCTGTCTCAGCAGTGGCAGAGGTGGAAGAAAATCCACATATTAGTGGACTTATGCAGATCTAATGTATGTTGTTCAAGGGTCAACTGTACAGATAAAGTCATTGCACTTGTTTCCAGCATGGGTCATTCTGTTTTGGAGATGCTCACATCCTCATTGATCACGAGCCCAGGATATACTTTGAATCCTCATATTCGCAAAGACTTTGCATAGGATTTCAGAAACCCACAGGTCCTAGGATTGCAATGTGTAACAGGATAGCCACTAATTGCGTGTAGCTATTTAGATTTAAGTGACTTAAGTGAATTAACATTAAATAAAATCAAAAATCCAGTTCTTTATTCGCCACTAGCCACCATGTTTTCAGTGTTCAATAGCAGCTAGCCAGCTATTGAACTGTGCAGATTATAGCACATTTCCATGACTGCAGAATGTTCCATTGGACAGAACTGCTTCATGACCTGGAGTACGAAGGTGAACCCCAGATGCCAGGTGAGTGATGACTGGGTCCAAGAATGTTTAAAGCTCTTCCAACATGAGCAAGGTTCCTATCTCTAACCTGAGTTTCCACAAACCAAAACAGATCATGCATTTATTTAGATATATTTTCTAAAATAAAACCCATGAATTCAGGTTCTAGGGGGAAAAAAGCCATCTAGGTGCACAGAAAAATAAGGCCAATATTTTATTGGCAAGTATGGTTGACCCTCTAACAATGCGTGGGTTAGGGCCACTGATCCCCTGCCCAGTCAATGAAGGGAAAGACAGAACTTTCTTATGTTCTAGCCCAACTAATGAAGGGAAAGACAGAACTTCCCCGTCCTTGGCCACACGACATCTCCTCATACTACACCTATAATCTTTGTATTTTATGAGTTTCTATCCATATGCAAGACAGATATTACAGCAAGACATTGGGGACAGAACAACCTCCACAGGTCTCCTGTCTCTACTCCTCCTGTCAATGTTTGTTTTGTATTTTTACACTGCCATGCTGTTTCTAGTTTTAAGAGTTCAGATAGAGGCTAGGCGCTGTGGCTCATGCCTATAATCCCAGCATTTTGGGGGGTTGAGACGGGCAGATCACTTGAGCCCAGGAGTGGGAGACCAGCCTAGACAACATGACAAAACCCTATCTCTACAAAAAATACAAAAATTAGCCAGACATGGTGGTGCGTGCCTGTAGTCCCAGCTACTCAGGAAGCTGAGGCGGGAGGATCACCTGAGCCTGGGGAAGTCGGGGCTGCAACAAGCCAAGATCATGCCACTACACTCCAGCCTGGGCCACAGAGTGAGACTATCTCAAAAAAATTAAAATAAAAAAATTAAAAATAAATAAATAAATAAATAAATTTTAAAAAGGATTCAGACAGAGAATTCTCGAAGCTGTTAATACTGGAGGTGAATTCCTGGGTATTAAAGGTCAATGCCTCTGAGCTATATCAGCTTAAGTGTGTGGTTTTACCTGGTTAAGCCTCAGCTTCTGCACCCCTTTATCCCCCCGAAAAAATGGGGATGAAAATAAAAACACTTCCTGGGTTGTTGTAAATAGCAAGTATCTAATAGAGCTTTCAGAACATAGAAGTGCTCAGTAAAAGTTTGATGACACTTTGTAAATACACTTGGTTTTCTCTATAGGACCTCAAAAACATCCCTGCCAGATTCCTCTCTTTTAAAGAAGAGGAATTTTTCTTTAAAAAAAAATTTTTTTAAACCTGTTATTTTTCTTTTTAAAAACACTCTTATTTTCAGTACACGTGAAGGTTTGCTACATAGGTAGACACATGTCTATGGGGGATTCTTGTACAGATTATTTCATCACCCAGGTATTAAACTCAGCACCCAATAATTACATTTTCTGCTCCTGTCCCTCCTCCCACCCTCCCCCTTCAAGTAGATCCCAGTGTCTGTTGTTTCCTCCTTTGTGTTCATAAGTTCTCATCATTTAGCTCCCACTTATAAGTGAGAGCATGCGGTATTTGCTTTTCCATTTCTGCGTTAGTTTGCCAAGGATAATGGCCTCCAGCTAGATCCATGTTCCCGCAAAAGACATGAATTCATTCCTTTTTGTGGCTGCATAGTATTCCATGTTGTACATGTACCACTTTTTCTTTGTCATTGATGGACGTTTAGGTTGATTCCATGTCTTTGCTATTGTGAAGTGTTGTAGTGAACATCTGCATTTATGTATCTTTATGGTAGAATTATTTTAATTCCTCTGCGTATATACACAGTAATGGGACTGCCGGGTCAAATAGTAATTCTGCTTTCAGCTCTATTAATTAATTTATTTATTTGAGACGGAGTCTCACTCTGCCCAGGTTAGAGTGTAGTGGCACGATCTAAGCTCATTCTAACCTCTGCCTTGTGGGTTCAAACAATTCTCATGCCTCGGCCTCCTGAGAAGCTAGGATTACAGGCACCCGCCACCACAACCGGCTAATTTTTGTATTTTTTGAGTAGAGACGGGATTTTGCCATGTTGACCAGGCTCGTCTCGAACTCATGACCTCAGGTGATCCACCCTCCTCGGCCTCCCAAAGTGCTGGGATTACAGGAAGCAGTCATCGTGCCCAGCCTGCTTTTAGCTCTTGAGGAATCACCACACTGCTCTCCACAATGGTTGAACTAATTTACAGTCCCAGCAACAGTGTGTGTTTGAGAAGAGGAATTTTTCATCAAGAGTCTGATCTGGGTGTTTACTCGATGTTCTGCTTTCCCCTTCTTTGCTGATGGATGTGAGCTAGAGTCAGCTAAAGGTTGTCAGGTAAAAAGAAAAGCATTGCCATTGCATTCACAGAATCTTAAAGGATACTCGTCACTGAGAGACAAGGTAGAAGGACGACATCACGCATGAATGCAGTTTTGCAACCTGACCCTGGGTCTTGGAAGCTGCAATTGCTGCAAGTCCCATGTGGGTAGACTGGGAGATAACAGGGCAGCCAGTTAGCCGTGCAGCATGTCAGCCATGGCCTGTGCTATGAGGAAATACATTTTAAAATGTCATTTGTTAAATTCTGTTTGTCAGGAACCTAAAAGGACTCCATTTACACTGTGTCTGAATGGGCATGGATATTCTTTCATTATAAGAAGTATTTTGGCCGGGCATGGTGGCTCACGCCTGTCATCCCAACACTTTGGGAGGCTGAGGTGGGCAAATCACTTGAGGCCAGGAGTTCAACACTAGCCTGGCCAACATGGTGAAACTCCATCTCTACTAAAAATACAAAAATTAGCCAGGCGTGGTGGCATGCGCCTGTAAGTCCAGCTACTCAGGAGGCTGAGGCAAGAGAATTGCTTAAATCTGGGAGGTGGAGGTTGCAGTGAGCCGACATCACGCCACTACACTGCAGCCTGGGCGACAGAGCAAGGCTCTGTCTCAAAAAAAAAAAAAAATGTATTTTTAACAGCACAACAAAGATCTCATGAAGCCACCACGATAATAATTGTTTGGAAAGAAAGGAATTCACCATATTCCTATTTTAAAGGAATACCTTGACCTTGTTTCTTGAGAAAAAAGAAAAGAACAGAATTTAAAATAGCACATCATAAAGTTAAAACATCATAATACTTTTCTTGGATGGCTGGAAAAATAGATTGCTAAACGAACAAGTTCAAAAATTGTTATTTTGTCCCACGACTCGGTATCGACCCAAAGGAAAAGAACTAATTCTATCAAAAAGTTACCTGCACTCCTATGTTTATCGCAGCACTATTCATAATCACAAAGATGTGGAATCAACCTCAGTGTCCATCAATGAATGATTAGATAAAGCAAATTACTCAGCCATAAAAAGAAAAGAATGAAATATTGTCATCTGCAGCAACATGGATGGAACAGCAGGCTGTTATCCTTAGGAAATGACTCCGAAATGAAGAGTCAAATATTGCACATTCTCACATATAAGTAGGCTATAAAGAATTTGTACACATGGACATAGAGTGTGAAATCATAGACTTTGGAGCCTGGGAAGGATGGGAGGGTCGGGGTGAAGGATGAGAAATTACTTATAGGTACAATGTACATTATTTGGGTTCTAGATACACTGAAAGCCCACACTTTACCACCACCTAATACGCCCACGCAACATGATGATCTATTTCTATTTAATGAATGGCAAATATACTTTCCCTTCATTATGATTTCCTTTTATCTAGCTTGCTTTATTGAAAGAATGCAGTATATAGTGAACATAACATACAAAATACATATCAATCAACTGCTTATATTATCAGTAAGGCTTCCAATCAGTAGTAGGCTATTAGTAGTTAAGTTTTGGGGAGCCAACAGTTATGTGCAGATTTTTGCACTTGTACCTCCTACATTTATACAAATTTTTTTAAAAATTGTTATTTTAATAGATTTGGTTAACAAGAAAGGTACACTGAGGAGATTTAAGGTTTCATGTATGCCTGTATTTACATATTCAATGCATAATTTATACATATTTAAGACATTATATGCTTTATAAATTATAACACATGCAATTTAATATACTTTTTTTTTTTTTTTTTGAGACAGTCTTGCTCTGTTGCCCAGGCTAGAGTGCAGTGGCGTGATTACTGTTCACTGCAGCCTTGATGTCCCGGACTCAAGCAATCCTTCCACCTCACCCTCTTGAGTGGCTGAGACCACAGGTCCACGTGCCACTACACCCGGCTCATGTTTTTTGTATTTTTAGTAGAGACGGGGTTTCATCATGTTGCCCAGGTTGGTCTCAAACTCCTGGGCTCAAGCAATCTGCCTGTCCCCACCTCCCAAAGTGATGGGATTACAGGTGTGAGCCACCGCTTATAGGCCAGGCGCTGTGGCTCACGCCTGTAATCCCAGCACTTTGGGAGGCAGAGGTGGGTGGATAACTTGAGGTCAAGAGTTCGAGACCAGCCTGGCCAACATGGCAAAATCCTGTCTTTACCAAAAATATAAAAAATTAGTCAAGTGTCGTGGCGCACACCTATATTCCCAGGTACTCAGGAGGCTGAGGCATGAAAATGGCTTGAACCCAGGAGGCGGAGATTGCAGTGAGCCAAGATCGTGCCACTGCGCTCCAGCCTGGGCAACAGAGTGAGACTCCATCTCAAAAAAAAAAAAAAAAAGAAAGAAATAATTTTATATATTTAATCCACACTTAACATTTTAAATTTAGATTTTTAGTAAAGCATTACAATTCAAAAAGAAAAGAGTACTTTTTTTTTTTTTTAAATCTGCTCGTAGCAGAAGGTCAAAAGCAACAAGACACAATGAGAATGCTCTTTCCCAATCTTGGCACTGACGTTGGACTTTATGAACAACTGCTGAGAGAATCATTTTGGCAGAGTATTTCCACTGAAATGTCAGCGTTCCTCGGTCATATAATTGGTGTAATGAGATATTATATTATAAACACAGCATCCTGCATTTCAGAAAAACCACAAAGTAGCTTCAGACGCTGTCCATGGGGAGCTCCAGGGAGCCCAGGTGGAAATGAGGTGAGGGAGATGAGTTTAAACTTATCATTCACAAGCTTTCATGTCTGAATGGTAGAAGTTACAAAGTGATATTGTTTTTATCCACACACATTACAAATTCAAGGAAGCCCTGGCTTTTTGGTAACAATGTAAGAGGTGTAAGTGCAGTTTTCTTGCATGGATATATTTATTGCACAGTAGAGAAATCTGGGCTTTTAGTAAACCCACCAACTGAATAGTTAACGTTGTACCCATTAAGTAATTTCTCATCCCTCACCCCCCCCAACCCTCTGTGTCTTCATTGTCTGTTATTCCATTCTCTGTGTTCGTGTGTGCCTCGTTATTCAGCTCGCACCCATAAGTGAGAACATGTGGTGTTTGACCTGAATTGTTTCACTTAAGATAATGGCCTCCAGTTCCATCTACGTTGCTGCAAAAGACACGATTTCCTTCTTTCTTCTGTATGGAAAGAATGTGTTATATATTAAATTGCATGTGTTATAATTTATAAACCACATATAAATTGCCTTAAAGTATGTATAAATTATGCATCGAATATGTTAATATAAGCATACACTAAACCTTAAATCTCTTCAGTGTGTCCTTTATGTTAACCAAATCTATTAAAACAGCAATTTTTAGGCCAGGCGCAGTGGCTCACGCCTGTAATCCCAGCACTTTGGAAGGCTAAGGTTGGTGGCTCACCTGAGGTCAGGAGTTCGAGACCAGCCTGGCCAACATGGTAAAACCCAGTCTCTACTAAAAATATAAAAATTAGCTGGGCATGGTGGTGGCGCCTGAAATCCTAGCTGCTTGGGAGGCTGAGGCAGGAGAATCACTTGAACCTGAGAGGCAGAGGTTGCAGTGAGCCAAGATAGCACCACTGCACTCCAGCCTGGGTGACAAGAGTGAAACTCCATCTCAAAGAAAGAAAAAAATTAAATATGAGCCGGGTGCAGTGGCTCACATCTGTAATCCCAGCACTTTGAGAGGCCGAGGCAGGCAGATCACTTGAGGTCAGGAATTTGAGACCAGCCTGACACACATGGTGAAACCCCGTCTCTACTAAAAATACCAAAATACCAAAATTAGCCGGGCATGGTGGTGTACACCTGTAATCCCAGCTACTTGGGAGGCTGAGGCATGAGAATCATTTAAACAAGAGATGCAGAGGATACAGTGAGCCAAATTTGAACCACTGCACTCCAGCCTGGGTGACAGAGCAAGACTCAGTCTCAAGAAAAAAATTTTTATACCAATTTAGGAAGTACAAGTGCAGTGATGTTGCATGGATATATTACATAGTGGTGGAGGAGGGCTTTTAGTGCATCGATCACCTGAATAATCTACATTGTACCTATAAGTAATTTCTCATTACTTATAGAGACCCACGACCCTCCCATCTTTCCCAGTCTCCAATGTCTATTATCCCACACTCTATGTCCATGTGTACACATTGTTTATCTCCTACTTATAAGTGACAACACGCGGTATTTGACATTTTGTTTCTGAGTCATTTCACTAAGGATAACGCCCCTCATTCCATCCATGTTACTTCAAAAGACATGACTTCATTCTTCCTGTGGCTGAAGAGTAGTCCATTGTGTATTATATATATGCCACAGTTTCTTTATCTTCTCATCCACTGATGGACACTTAGGCTGGTTCCATGAATTTGCTATTGTGAATGGTGCTGTGATAAACACACGCATGCAGGTTATCTTTTGGCATGATTTTTTTCCCCTTTGGGTAGTGGGATTGTTGAATCAAATGGTACTTCTATGTTTAGTTCTTTGAGATGGCTCCATACTATTTTTTGTAGAGGTTGTACTAATTTACATTCCTACCAACAGCATATAAGCTGACATTCCTCGAGGATGTGTGTTTTTATAAGCTAGAAAGGCAATTGTGTGTTTGCTGAAAGGCCTCCCCAGGAGAGATGGGCTTCCAACATCCACGGAAACAGTAGGGTTTGTGTCTACACGAAAGTCAACGAGCCCTCTCTGGTGCTGCAGCTTGGACAGATTTAGGCAT
The DNA here is from genome assembly GCF_003255815.1 of Theropithecus gelada. Lineage (NCBI taxonomy): Eukaryota > Metazoa > Chordata > Mammalia > Primates > Cercopithecidae > Theropithecus > Theropithecus gelada. The sequence goes on from NC_037689.1 coordinate 25,074,254, forward strand.
GAAGGGGCTGCAGCAATTTCCTCCAAGGTCAGCATGTGAGATGGAACAGAGCCAAGAATTTTCAGGGGGAAAGAATGATAAATGAAACCAGGTAATGGCTTTTGCCTTTGCACATAAATGGAAGGCAGGCCCAACACTCATGATAAGCACTGTGTGGTTAGGGGACTCTCAGGGATGAGAAAGGGCAGATGACCGGGTTCTGTTCTTTCCATCTGAGTGAGTTTTCTTCATCTGTCTAAGGCTGGAGGCATGTCCAAACCCACATGGATGAAGCCAACCTCAAGACTCAGGAAAAGAGTGAACCCAACTTGATCATGCATGTTTGCAAGTCAAGAGATCCTGGCTCTAAAATGAATTTGTCTAGTTGCCTCAAAGACTGTGAGCATCAGATAAGCTCAGTATTGGGGCAAATCATTATAAACATTTCTGGTACAGAAATCTAAGGAGCTAGAGTAGGTGATAGCTTTATAAATATCTTGTTCCAAAATCACTTTATAGGGCCTGAATTAAGCTTGCTAGAAGGTCCCTATAATAGGCATGCAGTCATGTGAATTTCCATCTCTGTTTTTCTGTTATGTTTTGCTGCGTGATCTTTGCTAAGTTTCTGTGCCTTCATTCTGTATGTGTGTGTGTGTGCATGTGTGAAATAATTGTTCAATTTCATTTACTTCACAGAACTTTGTTGAAGGTTAATGAAACAAGTTGAAAAGCATCTGCTAAAATTCTGAAACAATGAGTTTTAAATGAATGGGTCACTCTTACTATTTTGTTACAAATCTGCTAAGATGTGGGTCTACTGTGATAAAGTAAGAAGAGCTGGGACTCCATGGGCAATAATATATACAATAAAATGCATTTATTAGATTAACTCTAGTGAATTTGGGATTGGCTGCTTGACCCAGGGAAGGAAAAGATACAGGGATCCCTCCTTCTGTCTTATGGGATGGGAAGGGACTATCTCATGGTAGGCCATAAATAACTATATAATGGAGGATCAACTTAACCAGGGCAGTTTTAGGAAAGCTGCTGCTATACAGAAATGGAAAGAAACGGAGGATGGAGAGATAGAAAGAATTAGAGGATTTTTTAAATCAGTACCTTAAAGACCTTACAATGGGAAAGGGAAATACTTTGTTCCTGAATCCAAGTGCCTAGGTCAGTTATATAAGGAAATTCAGGCATCATTTTACCTTGTTACATTAGGTCTCTGAAACTGCTGAGTCTTCAGCTGACATAGTTCTGAGTCCAAGTCACCATTTGCCAATGATGATGATGATTGTGATGGTGATGATGATGATGTTGGTGATGGTGATGATGGTGGTGGTGGTGATGCTGCTGATGACGATGGTGGTGGTTATGGTGATGATGCTGATGATAGTCATGGTGATGGTGGTGATGATGATGATAGTGCTGGTGGTGATGGTGATGATGGTGATGATGATGGTGATGATGGTGATGATGATGGTGATGAGAGTGCTGGTGGTGTTGGTGATGATGATGTTGATGACAGTGATGGTGATGATGGTGATGACAATGATGGTGAAGATAATGGTGGTGATGATGATGATGGTAGTGATGGTAGTGATGGTGATAATGATGGTGGTGATGGTGGTGATGGTGATGATAGTAATGGCGATGATGGTGATGATGATGATAGTGATGGTGGTGGTGATGGTGATGATAATGATGGTGATGATAATGGTGGTGGTGATGGTCATGGTGATGAGGATGATGGTGGTGGTGATGGTGGTGATGATGATAGTAATGGTGATGATGGTGATGGTGATGATGATGGTAATGATGGTGATGATGATGGTGATGATGATAATGGTGGTGGTGATAACGATGATGGTGATAGTAATGATAATGATGATATGTGATAATGATGGTGGTGATAATGATGGTGGTGATAATGATGGTGATGATGGTGATGATGATGGTGATGGTGATGATGGTGAGTTATAATGGTGATGGTAACGGTGATGATGGTGATGATGATAATGATGATTGGTAGGGTTGGCTTGTTACTTGTTTAGTTTCCACATTTGAAAAAGGGAGTCTGGATCTGATTGTTCTAATGTTTGGCCTCCATCCTCCTGCCTTGCTCGTCTTCAGGGTCCCTGGAGAACCATTCTGCCCCAGTGGCCACTGCTTGACAGATTCCACATGGCCCAGGCTTGTTTTAATGCTGAGGCCTGAAGAAAATAAAAATATTTTACATCAAAATATACTTCTTTGGCATATTTTGGGATGGCAGTCAGAGGGCCAGCAAACAGAAGCAGCCCTGCAAAACTGTATTTAGTGGGGAGATTTGCACCTGTAGAGAATCGGCATTGATGTAACCAGGCCTCTTCTGAGGCCTTTCCTTGTCTGGGTCTAAAAAAGATGAACTGAGTCTAATACTCTCAAGTTGGAATGAAACATTTGCCATTTATTCTCTCTGGGGGCTATTACCTGTGAAGTTTCATCTACATAACATGACCCTCTTTGCTAGCCAGACCTCTTCTTCTCCCTCTCCCATAACCTGCCTGGCCATCATAACCTGATTCACCACCATAACCTGTTTTTGACCATGCTCTTTCTGTAAAAAAAACCTGTTTTTGACCATGCTTTTTTTGACCCCTTTCTTTCTGTAACTTCAAGATGGTGTATAAGCTACTACACTTCATTGGGGAATTGGGGTCATCACTCTGTGATTCTCCTCCATGTGCAAGTTAATATATTTGTATGCCTTTGCTCTTATTTAGCCGCCCTTTGTTGATTTTTCAGTGAATCTTCGCAGGGCAAAGGAGACGTTTTCCCTTGGCCCCTACAGGCCCCAGCCAGGGAGAAGCCCTGGGCTCTTCCCAACACCTCTTGACTCAGATGTAGCACCAAGCCCTGGGTCATGAATCTCATTTTCCCAATGGTCCCTGGAGGAACCAGGGGATGCTACTCAAAGGATGGACTTAACTGGCCATAGGGCAACCTTTGGCCAAATGGCGCAGGAGATGGAAGGAAATCGGTGGGAAAAACTCTACTTTCCACCCCGGTTTGTTGGAACATCACAGGTGCACCATGATTCCAAAAGGTCTTCTCAAGAGACAACATAGTCAGCTGAATTATCTACAAAGCCAGGGACAGCTCAGGGCACCCTCCTTTCCACTGGCTTTCTTGCCTTCTTTCCCAGCACTTTCCCCTCTTCCTTTATTCCTGTTTCTCTGAGATCAAAATCCCCACCACTTCCCCAAGGGTACTGTTTTCTAGAGAGGCCAGGCAGTGGCACAAATGAATAGTGGCCACTATCATAGGTCCTAAGGATTCATTGAGATAACATACGCGTAGTGCTTCTCACTATGTCTAATCCATTGTAGGGTCTCCGGATCTGCGAGGCCATCAGAAGGATCTAGAATCTGTGTCTGAGAATCGTTTGGCTTTTACGAGTTGTTTTCCTTAATCTTATTACATTCTAACAGCAGCAAACAGTTAATAGAGCTGACCACTAAGGGAAGGTTGTTACAGGGACTATCTTGAACAGACAAAAATGATCTCCTGAGAATTCTATTCTAGCTATCTGAGCAAGATGTACCAGGTAGGAAAAAAGATACACAGAGAAGTACCTGAGGTGTCCATGTTCAACTTGATGGTTGGATAATTTTAGCTCACACCAACACAGGTCATATGGTATCCATGAACATTATCCTGGAAGGAAATTGAAAAGCAGAAGGGCTGTGACTAGCATACTTTTTTAAGCTATTTGAAAGAGCTAATGGTAAACCATGTAGGTCTTGGCCAATAGACTGGGGTGGACAAAACCTCTTTATAGACAACGAGGCTCATGGCTCAGCACAAGGACTCCATGAGTCATTACAGAAGAGAAATTGGATGACACTGAAATAGTCTATTGATAGTAGCTGGGAAGGTCCCCACCACAGCATACAAAATGCTGTGTGCTTCACTCCCACTCACTTCCAGGAATGTGTCTACTCTGGAAGAAAGAGAAGAATAAAAGCCGGGAAGAGGAAGGACGCCATATTTCATGTCCTGGAATCACTCAACACTGTGAACATTAATCCATGAAGTAAAACAAAACAGTACAAAAGATGACCATATTCCTGTAGTTTAAAAATGTGTCTGAGCCATTGAGTAAATGCTTTTGATAAAAATTTTAGTCATTTGCCAATTGCTGACTAATCTGATAAAAATGAAACATTCTGAAGGAACATGCATAATCTAAAAAACAGTAGTATTGAAAAGAATCCAGACTATTCTTACCCTAATTTTTAAAAAGTATTAAAAATTATTTGAGAGGCAATGGAAAGATGGTCTTTGTACATTTATCTTGAAACTGCTACATTTGCAAACAGATCCTTCAGGCTCGAGGAAATAATAATAAAGCATTAAAAGCAATTCAATACCAGTCCCAAATTCAACTCACTTTAAGAGATATCAGTTAGGAATACAAATGCATCTGTTGTAGGAAAACTGATTCAGCACCATTTGCTTAGCAAACGATGTGATTGGCCCTAAACTGAAATTATTCAAAAAATATATTTTAAGACCCAAATCTCTTTAAGTGCTTCGATGAATAAGAAATTTCGCAAAAGAACTGTGTTTTGGTTTGCCTGTGTCCCCACTCAAATCTCATCTTGAACTGTAGTTCCCACAATTCCCACGTGTCATGGAAGGGACCTGGTGGGAAGTAATTGGATCATATGCACGGGTCTTTCCCATGCTGCTCTTGTGATAGTGAATAAGTCTCAAAAGATCTGATGGGTTTAAAAGAGGAGTTCCTCTCTCTTTGTAAGTCCTCTCTCTTTATAAGTCCTCTCTCCTCTCTCTTTTGCCCATCACCATGTAAGAAGTCCCTTTGCTCTTCCTTCATTTTCCTCCATGATTGTGAGGCCTCCCCAGCCATGTGAAACTGTAAGTCCATTGGACATCTTTTTTCTTTATAAATTACCCACTCTTGGGTATGTCTTTATTAGCAGCATGAGAACGGACTAATACAAAATCATTCTACTCTAGGCTAAAGCTTCAATAACTGTTTAAGTCTAATATGAGAAGGCAGGACCGACAAGCCAAGTGATTTAGGAGAGGTCCACATTCTTCTTTCCATTTGGAGAGAAATATAGTAATAACCACCCCCAAGTGAGTGCTGGGCATGGGTCAGGCTGGGGTTAATTGCATCATAGCGAGTATCACTTATTCTCATAGCCATTGGCAAGATGGTTATAGAGTTCCTGTTTTTCAGTTGATAAAACTTAACCATGAATGGGATACATAAGTGTTCAAGATATGTGGCATCTCATAAGAAGCCAATGTATGCAAATGCACATAGCAGGGAAAGATTATATTCTCCTGGAATCTGAAAATGTAGTCCCAAGTATCCCTTTGATCCATGCCAATGTAGGTATCCTTGAAGTTTCACCTTATCTTTTATTGATACTTATTTTATTTTAGATTCAGGGGGTACATGTAAGTTTCTGACCTGGGTATATTGCATGATGTTGAGGTTGCGGCTCCTAATGAACCCGTCATTCAGGTAGTGAGCCTGGTACCCAATAAGTACTTTTTCAACCCTTCTCCTCTTCTCTTCCTTCCTGCCTTTGGAATCCCCAGTGTCTACTGTTTCTATCTTTGTGTCCTTGTATACTCAATGTCTAGCTCCCAATTATAAGTGAGAACATGTGGTATTTGATTTTCTGCTGCTGTGTTAATTCACTTAGAATAATGGCCTTCAGCTCCACCCATGTTTCTGCAAAGGACATGATTTCATTCTTTATCATGACTGTGTAGTATTCCGTGGTGTATATGTACCAAATGTTCTTTATCCAGTCCACCATTGATGGGCCCTTAGGTTGACTCCATGTCTTTGCTATTGTGAATAGTGCTGCAAGGAACATAAAAGTGCATGTGTGTCTGTGGTAGAATGATTTATTTTCCTCTGGGTGGCTACTCAGTAATGAAATTGCTGGGTGGAATGGTAGTTCTATTTCTAAATCTTTGAGAAATTTCCAAACTGCTTCCCACCGGGGCTTAACTAATTTACATTCCCACCAGCAGTGTGTAAGTGTTCCCTTTGCTCTGCAGCCACACCAGCATCTGTTGTTTTTTCATTTATTAAAGCCATTCTTGCTGGTGTGAGATGCTATCTCATTGTGGTTTTGATTTTCACTTCTCTAATGATCAGTGATGTCGAGCTTTTTTTCATATGATTGTTGGATTCATGTATGTCTTCTTTTGAAATCTGTATGTTCATGTCCTTTGCTGACTTTTTAACGGATTATTTGTTTTGGGTTTTTTTTTCTTGTTGACTTAAGTTCCTTATAGATTCTGGATATTAGTCCTTTGTCCACTGCATACTTTGCAAATGTTTTCCCCATTCTGTAGGTTTTCTTCTTACTCTATTGATAATTTATTTTGCTGTTTCACCGTATCTTAAATATGCACCATGCATACTTCATGTCTTACAATGTATCTGTTGGATTAAACACTTACCGCGCAGTGAATTGGCTCTAGGAGGAATTTCCTGCCTTGGTTTTGAAGGCTTGGGGGCTGCAGCCCATTCTATCTCTGCGGCATGTTTGTAGGTGGGTGAGTGAAGGTGAGGCATGGACCCACATCCCAGAAAGTCGATGTAAAGGAGCTGCTCACCAAAGTCGATCAATGGAATCTAACAATGTAAGGAGGCCTTTCCCTGAGCATGGAGCATAAGTTGGGTTTCCCCGCTTTTTTCTGCCCCTCCCTTTGCTGGTATGAACAGAGGCTGACAAAGACTGTGTTGGAAGTGCTAAAAGAGAAAAATGCAAGCATTCTTTTGGTTTCATTTGGAATTTGTGGAATAATTTTTCCACTCTCCCATAATAACTACAAAAGCAAGGGTTGCATTTTTTTCTTGATGGAGACAAAATTAAAAAGTGCACATTTCAGTGTGTCTGTATGAACCTGACATCCCAATGCAGATGATAGCTTTTTGGAAGGAAAAATATCTCCATCTTCTGTTACAGAGTTAATTATGTGCCCCTAAAATGTCCACACTGAAGCCCTAAGTCTCAGTATCTTAGAATGTGATTTTATTCGGAGACAGGGTATTTAAAAAGATAGTTACGGTACAATGAGGTCATTATGAATGGCCCTAATCCAATAAGACTAGAGTTCCCATAAGAAGAGGAGATTTGGACACAGACCTGCACAGAGGGAGGACCATGTGAGCACACAGGGAGAAGATGGTGTCTGCAAGCCAAGGAGAGAGGCCTCAGGCGGAACCAGCACTTCCCACACCTCGATCTCAGACTTTCAGCCTCCAGGACAGTGGGGAAATAAATTTCTGTTGTTCAAGCCACCCAGTCTGTGGCTCTTTGTCATGGCAGCCCTAGCAGATGAATACAGCCCCCTTATAAACAGCAACTTCCTATGCATCCTGCTTAAATTTCCACCAATCCTGCACACACACACACACACACACACACACACACACATACCCCTAATGGAAGTGGCTGTTAATGCATTTTTGGCTCAATATTTAACTTTCAGGACACATGTACTTGGCCAACTTCAACACCACCCAGGACTCTCCACTCCTGTGCAACAGGCTCTGGTCCCATGATTCTCACCTTCTCCAAAGCCCTCTGGGTAGGAATAATTCTCTCACCATCTTCCACTCAGTTTCCTCCTTGAAGTTCCCAAAATATCCCTGATTTATTGGCCCTGCTTGTCTCCCCGGGAGAAAAAATTGGTCACCGCCAAAGAAAACAGCCTTGGTAGGACTTCCTGACAACGCCTTCAAGTGCGTTTTCATTCTGCAACTATTTAGTCATCAGCTAACTGCTCCAGGCAAAAGGAAGGCACTTTTGAATGAAAATAACAAATATGTAAGCGATAGAAAAGGTATCAGAAAAGTCATGTGGCTGGACACAGTGGCTCACATCTGTAATCCCAGCACTTTGGGAGGCCAAGGCAGGCAGATCACCTGAGGTCAGGAGTTCAAGACCAGCCTGACCAACATGGTGAAACCCCATATCTACTAAAAATACAAAAATTAGTCAAGTGTGGTGGTGGGCACCTGTAATCCCAGATAGGAGGCTGAGGCAGGAGAATCACTTGAACCCAGGAGGCAGAGGATGCAGTGAGCTGAAATCGTGCCACTGTACTCCAGCCTGGAAGACAGAGTGAGACTCCATCTCAAAGAAACAAAGAAGAAGAAGAAAAGTAATGTATCTTCTCACTGGGGGGGGGGATGGGAATGCATGTATGTGTGTGTGCGTGCGTGTGTGTGCACACATGCTCAGTTAGAAGACAAGCATAGACCCACTGTAGGGGAAGGAGAATATCAGTCAAACCTGGGAGGAATCATCTGTAGTGTAGTGTGCTGTGTTACGTTGTGTTATCTTGTTCATGGCATTATATTTTGCATTTTATTGTATTGCATTGACTTGTTAAAGCTTAGTATTATCCTTGACACGTGGAAGAAAAAGCAATGGGTGGATTTAACTCTCTCTCTCTCTTTCACTCTCACAGGCACACACACACATGCACACACACACATACACACATAATGAACACTCAATTGTTCCATAACATTTGTTTGGAAAACACAAATGGGTTCCAATGCAATTGACATATGAGGGCACACTTGAACATACTGCACATTTTGCGTTGGATTTTGCATAATCTTCTCCACACACAACAAAGTAAGACAACAACAACAACAACAAAACCCACAGGTGAGCAAAGAGAATTGCATCACCAGAAAGCTTCACCTGAATAAAGAAAAAGCACACACGTCCACACCTCAAACATATACCCACTTCCTCAGTTTACAGGTGTCTTAGGAGCAGCATGCACATCCATTTTTCTGCCTGTTTTACCACATTCAGGCTGCTATATAACAAAATACCACAGTCTGGGTGGTTTAAACAACAGACGTTTACTGGTCACAGTTCTGCAGGCTGGAAGTTCAAGATCACTGTGTGGCAGATTCAGTGTCTGGGGAGGACTGGCTTTTTGGTTCATAGATGGTGCTTTCTTGCTTTGTCCTCACATGGTGGAAGGGACAAGGGAGCTCTCTGGGTGTTTTTTATAAGGGCATTAATCCCATCCATGAGGCTTCACCCTCACGACCTCATCACTTCCCAAAGAGCCCACCTCCTAACACCAGCACCTTGGGGTGAGGGTTTCAATACAGGAATTTTGGGGGTGATACAAACATTTAGACCATAGCACTGCCTTCCTCAACTTTACAATATCTCCCAAGTGGCTACCCTTCTGAGGCCCATGTGCACCAGCCAACATCAGGTCTTTTTCTGGGTAAGGTCTGCTGACATATATTGTAACGTTTACATATGCCTTAACAATTTAGCACATGCAAAACTATGTTACAATGTTAACAGTCTTTTATCTCCTTGTTTATTTCTTTCTTTTTCTTTTTCTTTTTGAGAGAGGGTCTTGCTCCGTCACCCAGACTGAAGTGCAGTGGTGTGATCTCAGCTCACTGCAGCTTCGACCTACTGGGCTCAGGTGATCCTCCCACCTCTGCCTCCTGAGTAGTTGGGACTACAGGTGCGCACCAATATGCCTGGCTAATTTCATGTATTTTTGTAGAGACGGGGTTTTGCTAAGTTGCCCAGGCTGGTCTCAAACTCCTGGGTTCAAGTGATCAACTCACCTCAGCCTCCCAAAGTGCTGGGATGCCACTGCACCGAGCCCTATTTATTCATTTTTAATTGACAAATTGTATATTTTTGCATCAGTGATAACATATTTGAGGGCTGCTCCACACCATGGTTTTTCCACAAGCCCTGTGGTTATTATTGAGTGTTTTTTGCATAGCACAGTGATTTAGGGGAATACATCTGTCTCCTTAATGCAGAATGGACTATAATTAATGAGGGAAGAAAAAGAGTGGGATTGAGTTTCTAGAGCTATCTTGAGAGCACGGTGTGTTCAGACCTGCCTTGCAGACTCAGCTGCGGTTCTTCCGTCATGACCTTAACGAGGAAAGAGAACAAGTCCTGACTGAGTTCCCTAGTTCCCTTTCAGATTGTGTGGGCCCTCGAGCTGTTCTCTTCAGAACCAGGGCTGAGTATGTCTAAGTATGTTTGGGAAGATGATTTAAAGCAGGTGTGCTCAATCAGGTGTAGTTTATTTAATTTTAATAGGTATTGGTGAGCAGGTGGTGTTTGGGTACATGGATAAGTTCTTTAGTGGTGATTTCTGAGATTTTGGTGCACCCGTCACCCAAGCAGTGTACACTGTACCCAATGTGTCATCTTTGATCCCTCACCCCACTCCCACCCTTTCCCTTGAGTCGCCAAAGTCCATTGTATCATTCCTATGCTTTTGCGTCCTCATAGCTTAGCTGCCACTTATGAGTGAGAACATACGATCTTTGGTTTTCCATTCCTGAGTTACTTCACTTAGAATAATGGTCTCCAATTCCATCCAGGTTGCTGCAAATGCCATTATTTCATTCCTTTTTATGACTGAGTAGTATTCCATGGTATAGATATATCACATTTTCTTTATCCACCTGTTGATTGATGGGCATTTGGGTTGGTTCCATATTTTTGCAATTGCAAATGGTGCTGCTATAAACATGTGTGGGCAAGTCTTTTTCATATAATGCCTTCTTTTCCTCTGGGTAGATACCCAGGAGTGGGATTGCTGGATCAAATGGTAGATCTACTCTTAGTTCTTTAAGGGATCTCCACATTGTTTTCCATAGTGGCTGTAGTTCAGTTAAAGCTGGTGGGATAAATGATGCGTGATCTATTTACAGCACGTGGGGTCAATCAGGTGTCACTTATTTAGAGCATTAGGGTCAATTAGATGTGATCTATTTAAAAGAGGTGGGATAAATCAGGTGTGGTTCCAAGAACGTGGGATAAATCAGATGTGGCCAATTTAAAGCAGGTAGGCTTCATCAGTTGTGGTTGATTTACAGCATGTGGGGGTCAATTGGGTGTGGCCTTTAAACCAGGTGTGTACCAATCAGGCATGGTCTATTGAAAGCAGTGGGATTGATCAGATGTGGTTTATTTAGAGCACGTAGAGTCAGGTATGGATGATTTAAACCAGGTGTGTACCAATCAGGCATGGTCTATTGAAAGCAGTGGGATTGATCAGATGTGGTTTATTTAGAGCACGTAGAGTCAGGTATGGATGATTTAAAGCAGGTGAGATAAAGCAGGCATGGTCTATTGAAAGCAGTGGGATTGATCAGATGTGTCTACATAAACCAGGCAGGGTCAATCGGGTGTGGTGCCTTTAAAGCAGGTGCAATCATTGAGATGTGGCTTATTCAAAGTAGGCAGGGTCGATCAGGGATGTTGTATTTAAAGCAGGTGGGATTACTCAGGTGTGGTTGATGCAGAGTCTATGTAGACTCAATCAGCTATGGATGATTTAAAGTAGATGTGATAAAGCAGGCATGGTCTAAAGCAGGTGAGATAAAGCAGGCGTGGTCTATTGAAAGCAGTGGGATTGATCAGATGGGTCTGCATAAAGCAGGCAGGATCAATCAGGTGTGGCATATTGGTGGAATCACTGAGATGTGGACTATTCAAAGCAGGCAGGGTCAGTCAGGCATGGTCTACTTAAAGCAGATGGGATTGATCAGGTGTGGTTTATTTAGAGCATGTAGAGTCAATCAGGTATGATGATTTCAAGCAGGTGGGATTGATCAGGCATGGTTTATGTAGCCCATGTAGTCTATCAGGTATGGGTGATTTCAAGCAGATGTGGTCTACATTAAGCAGGCAAGGTCAATTAGGTATGCTCTATTTAAACAAGCTGAGATAAAGCAGGCGTGGTGTATTTAAAGCAGGTGAAATAAAGCAGGTGTGGTCTGTTGAAAGTAGTGGGATTGATCAGATGTGTCGACATAATGCAGGCAGGGTCAATCAGGTGCTGTGTATTGAAAGCGGGCGGAATCTGCGATGAGGCCTATTCAAAGCAGGCAGGGTCAATCAGGTGTGCTCTATTTAAAGCAGGTGGGATTAATCAGGTGTGTTTATGTAGAGCACGTAGAGTCAATCAGGTTGGGTGATCTAAAAGCACGTGGGATAAGATAAAGCGGTGTGGAATACATAAAGCGGGCAGGGTCAATCAGGTGTGCTCTATTGAAAGCAGGTGGGACAGATCAGGTGTGGTCAATTTAGAGCAAGTAGGCTCATAGAGAGATTTTTGGCCCAGAAACAGGGATGAGGTGTATCCTGCTCCCAGCTCTGCATAACTGATAAAAATCCATCCAATCTCTAGGCTGCACAGATCTGTCCGTACTCCTAGAAGATTTGACTCAGTGGCCTACACAAAAGCCACAGGCCCTAGTTGAGCTCTGAAATTCTCTTCTCTCCAGAGCTCCTCCTCCTCCTAAATCCACTTCTGCTCAGACCTTGGTCTCCACACCCGAGATCTCTCTTCTCCTTGCATGCAAATAACTATTTTGTTTTCGGAAAAGGAAATACTTGAGTACGCTGTTGTGGCAGTGGCTGCTCTTCTACAGGCATAAACACGATTTCTTCTTGATGAAGACTTCTCCCTGTGAATGTGTGAAGCTGATTTCAGATGAGTGCAGAGTGTGTTTAATGAAGGTGCTTCCTTTCCTGGCCAGCATGCAGGATCCAGGAGCCATGTGAGGTAGCTCGCTGGCCGGGCTCTCATCTCCCTCCCAAGCAGAGAGTGGAGGACACCAAGCAGAGGGATGTCTGCAGCCAGGAAAGCGTCGGGAAAAGGCTCTGTCTACCGCCAGGGATGGGGCTTCCTGCTGGAGTCTGAACCAACTGTGGACGCCACATGGGAGCCGGACCACGGTGGCATGTGAGTAGCACCACGGCCGCTTTCCATGCTGCAGCTTGGAGTGGTCCTTGTTTAGATTCCTTTAGGGAGGCTCCAGAAGGAGCTGGACGCTAAAGTGCGGTTGTGTGTCCAGTGGGCTTGCTGGACGATGGTGTGGAGGGCCATAAAACAGCCTTATGTTTTCCAGGTAGAGAATGAGTTTGAAAGCCAGGTAGGGGGTGACTCCCTCAGGAAAGGGGAGACAGGGTCTCTGATGGTCACAGGGCTGGGTGTATCAGCGGCATGTGGGATCCAGTTCATGTAAGCTGAGACACGGCTGTATGTAGGTCTGAAGACTCTGAAAGTACTGTTCCCCTTAGCAAAGATGGTGAGTGGCTGGGTGTGGGTGTCTGTGTGCCTCAGTGTCTGCACACTATATACACACGTGTGTATGTGTATAGAATGTATTCTGTATGTCTGTGTATATGCCCCTGTATGTCTCTGTGAGCATGTATGTGTATCTGCGTCCTGTGTGTCTGCATGAATGCACATGTGTGTATGTGTGTATTGTATGTATTCATGTGTATCGGTGTGCATTGTGATAGGTGTGCTGTGTGTTTTACGTATGTCTCTATATATGCATATATGTGTGTATGAGAATGTGCATATATGTTCTCTGTGTGTGTGCATATATAGATGCCTGTGTGTGCCTAAGTGTGTCTGAGTGTGTCTGCATATGTGTCTGTGTATGTGTCTGTGTCCTGTGTATTTGTGTACACATGTGTGTGTGTATTCATGTGTGCCTGTGGGTAAGTATGCACTGTGATAGTGTACTGGGTTTTATGTGTCTCTGTATGTATGCCTGTATGTATGGATGAGTATGTGCATATGTGTTCTATGTATGTCTGTGGTTTTGCATGTGTCTGTGTATATATGCATGTGTGTATATATGTCTCTGCATGTGTTTGTATATGTGTGTATATGTAAGTATGTGTGTTTCTGTGTGTTTATAGATACCTGTGTATGTGCCCAAGCCTGTCTGAATGTTTCCCTGTGTGTCTGTGTCTGTCTGTATATGTAAGTCTGTGCATACTGTCTGTGTGTGTATAGATACCTGTGTGCCCGGGCATGTCTGAGTGCCTCTGTGTGTGTGTGTGTGTATGGGTGTCTGTATATGTAAGTCTGTGTACGTCTGTGTGTGTATAGATACCTGTGTGTGTGTATGAGCATGTCTGAGTGTGTTTCCGTGTGTGTTTGTATATGTGTGTATATGTAAGTATGTGTGTTTCTGTGTGTTCATAGATACCTGTGTATGTGCCCAAGCATGTCTGAGAGTGTTTGCCTGTGTGTCTCTGTGTGCGTGTGTCTATATGTGTCTGTATATGTACATCTGTGCATATCTGTGTGTTACAGATACCTGTGTGTGCCTGAGCATGTTGTGTCCCTGTGTGCATGTATGTGTCTATTCGTATATGTGTGTCTGTATTTGTAAGTCTGTGTCTGTGTGTGTAGATACCTATGTATGCATCCGAGTGTGTTTGAGAGTGCCTGTGTTTGTGTGTCTCTGTGTGCATGTGTGCATGTATATGTGTATCTGTATATGGAGGTGTCTGCACATCTGTCTGCGTATAGATATCTGCCTGTGTGCCTGAGCATGTCTGAGTGTGTCTCTGTGTGCGTGTGTCTATATGTGTCTGTGTATGTACATCTGTGCATATCTGTGTGTTATAGATACCTGTGTGTGCCTGAGCATGTCCAAGTGTGTCTCTGTGTGCATGTGTGTTTGTATATATGTGTCTGTATATCTAAGTCCGTGTACATCTGTCTGTGTGTGTATAAATACCTGTGTGTGTGCCTGGGCATGTTGGAGTGTGTCTCTGTGCATGTGTGTTTGTATATATGTATCTGTAAATGGAGGTGTGTGCACATCTGTCTGCATATAGATACCTGTGTGTGTACCTGGGCATGTCTGAGTGTGTCGCTGCATGCATGTGTGTGTGTGTTTGTATATGTGTGTCTGTATATGTAAGTCTTTGCATGTCTGTGTGTATATAGATACCTGTGTGTGTGCCTGGGCATGTCCAAGTGTGTCTGTGTGCGTGTGTGTGTTTGCATATGTGTGTCTGTATATGTAAGTCCGTGCACATCTGTGTGTGTATAGATACCTGTGTGTGTGTGTGTGTGCCTGGGCATGTTGGAGTGTCTCTGTGTGTGTGCATGTGCATGCATCAGTGGCTGGGTTTTCACGCTACCCTGGGCTACCGTGATGAAACTTGTGGCTGAATTCCATGTGCACTTGCCCTGCTCATCCCTGGAACCCATAGGAAGAAACACAAGAGGAGGCGGATGCTTGCAGATCAGCATTACCCTGCTGACGAGTGAACCCCAGGAGATGAGAGGAGGAATCACATGCAGGGCAGTTCTTAACCTCTAATGCTTGAGTTGCTGGGACATGCAGTCCAGCTAGACAAACGCTGCCTTGCCCACGAGGCATTTTCTTAGTGATGCTCTGTGCCTGGAGGGATCTGTCTCAGGCAGGCACCTGCACGTGAGCCCAGCACTCCAGGAGGATGCACAGGTCTGCAAGGCATGGTCCAAATTCCATAACTCAGGACTTCCTAGAAGGGTTTAAGGAGGCAAAGGAGTTTGGCTGGTTTGTTGTTTTCATGACTCAATTCACCCATTTTACCAGCAATCAAGATGAGCATGGATTCTCACCGCACCTGCTCAGCAGAGAGGGCGGCATCCAAACCAGCAGATCTGCAAGTGTTGCCTCTGCAACAAGAGCCTCAGCATCACCTACGCTTGTAGAGTTTCTGCTGAGAAGTGCACTGTTAGTCTGATGGGCTTCCCTTTGTAGGTGACCTGGCCTTTCTCTCTGGCTACCCTTAACATTTTTTCTTCATTTCAACCTTGGAGAATCTGATGATTATGTGTCTTGGGGTTGATCTTCTCATGCAGTATCCTAATGATGTTCTCTGTATTTCCTGAATTTGCATGTTGGCCTGTCTTTCTAGGTTGAGGAAGTTCTCCTGGATAATATCCTGAAGTGTGTTTTCCAGCTTGTTTCCATTCTCCCCATCTCCTTCTGGTACTCTAATCAGTCATAGGTTCAGTCTTTTTATGAAGTCCCATATTTCTTGGAGGCTTTGTTTATTCCTTTTAACTCTTTTCTCTATTCTTGTGTGCATGTCTTATTTCAGTAAGATGGTCTTCAAACTCTGATATTCTTCTGCTTAGTTGATTCAGCTGTTGATACTTGGGTATGCTTCATGAAGTTCTTGCGCTGTGTTTTTCAGCTCCATTAGGTCATTTATGTTCCTCTCTAAACTGGTTATTCTAGTTAGCAATTCACCTAAACTTTTATCAAGGTTCTTAGCTTCTTTGCATTGGGTTATAACGTGCTTTTTTTTAGCTGAATGTAGTTTTTTATTACCCATCTCCTGAAGCCTACTTCTGTTAATTTGTCCATCTGATCCTCCGTCCAGTTCTGTGTCCTTGATGGAGAGACGCTGTGATCATTTGGAGGAGAAGATGCACTCTGGCCTTTTGGGTTTTCAGGCCGTCCAGCCTCCCTGGCTCCAACAGGGGAAAATCACAGCCTGGAGCTATAGAAATGGGTGCCACCCTTCCCCTGCCCAGGGAACTTAGCATGTTAGGCAGTTTCGAATCCCAGTGCTGGCTGCTGCCCCTCCCCCAAAGAGCTCAAAGGGCTTAGACAGCAGGCGGCTGCAGCTGGTGCTGGTCGCCCTTCGCCCCAGGAGTTCGGTAGGCTTAAGCAGATTCCAGCTGAGAGGCTGTAAGAATCTGCGTGTTCTGGGGTTGGGACGCTAGGTCGCAGTGGCATGGGTTCAGGAGTGGGGTCTTCCGATCCAAGGGCTGCATAGTTCCGTGGAGAAAGCAGTTTCCCCGGCTGGGTAGCAGGCTCACTCACCGCCTCCCTTGGCTGACGGGAGAGGGTTCCCCTTCCCTGCGTGGCTCTCAGGTGGGCCACCGCACCACACTATTCTTCCTTCTCTCCGTGGGTCACACCGCCCTTCTAGTCAGTTTTCATGAGAGAACCTGGATGCCTTGGTTGCCGGAGAAGGATTCGCATGCTTTTTACGGTTTTCTCCATGGCAGCCTCTGAACGCGGCAGCTTCTAGTGGGCCATCTTGGCCCTGCCCCCGCGTCTTTCTTTAATGAAACGCTCGTGTGATTGGAAGCTGAGACCATTTAGAAATATTCTTTCCTAATGTGGATGTGAAAAGTCGTGTAAAGCCTGTCATTTTATTCCTTGAGTGATTGCTGAGGGTGAGGTAGGGTTGGGTGGTGGTTTCACTAAATACTTACGGTAAGGACGATTTAGGATTGGGAGTTGCACCAAGGGCACCCCTTGTTCTTCGACCTTAGGGTTCGGATGGATTTACACCACAGGTGTATTAGTACGTTTTCATGCTGCTGATAAAGACATACCTGAGACTGGGAAATGTATAAAGAAAAAGAGATTTAATGGACTCACAGTTCCATGTGGCTGCGGAGGCCTCACAATCATGGCAGAAAGCGATAGGCACATCTTACATGGCAGCAGGCAAGTGAGAATGAGAGCCAAGCAAAAGGGGTTCCCTTTACAACACCATCAGATCTCATGAGATTTATTCACTACCATGAGAACAGTCTGGGGGAAACCGCCCCCATGATTCAATTATCTGCCACCAGGTCCCTCCTATAACGCCTGGGAATTATATGGCAGCTACAATTCAAGATGAGATTTTGGTGGGGACACAAACAAGCCATATCTACCAGTTTATCTAGATATTCAACTTGTAGAATATGGTGGGTGGGACTTACCCTCCATAATCACGTGAGCCAATTCCCATAATAAATATCATCTGTATCTATAGCTATAGCTGTCTGTCCTATTGCTTCCATTTTTCTGGAGAACTCTAACAAATATATGCCTTATCAGATATATGATTGGCAAATATATCTTTTCATTCTGTGGTTTGTTTTTTCACCCTTTTGCTTGTGTCTTCTGATGAACAAAAGTTGTTGTTGTTGTTTTTGGTGCAGTCCAGTTTACCTGGTTTTTTGTCTTGTTTTCTTTTTCTTTTGTTGCCTGTGTCTTTGGTGGCATGGCCAACAAATTGTCATAAGTTTCCAAAACTTTTTCTAGACCATCTAATGTACATGCAGAGTGGAAAACACGAGATCTGGTTGGGCCTTCTCTGCTCAGGATTTTCTGGACACAGTCAGCCGTCCAGACAGCTGAGTACAATGGCGCCTTTGCCCCGTCTGTACCTCTGCAGAAGGTGGGCCCCTGCCAAGAAGACTGCATTTTCTAGGAGTGCGAGAGACAAGCCAATTTGGCAAAAGCACACAAGTGAAGTCAGTGGCTTTCTCCAGCCGACCATCTCCACTGGTGTTGCTGGCTGGCCCTTCACATCCAAGTGGCTTCACCGGTAATATCCTAAGAATAGCCCAATACATTAACCGTCAACAATGCCAAACTTTCCAAGGCTCACTTTGAGAAAATTTCCTGTTTTTTCATTATCTTTTCCAATTTTTTTTTCTCAAAAAAAAAGTTTGTCAATCTGGCCTCCTGAAGAGAGTCTCTTTGTAGCTGCAAGAGGTCATATTCAGAAAGTATGTGCCTGCAAAAATAACATTTTTCAAGAAAGTGCTTTATTTTTTCTTCTCCAGATGGTGACATGTGGAGAATTTGCAGGGATGCTACAAATACCCCATCAGAGGGCTTTTGAGTGGGGGGAAGGTGACAGATAAAGCCAGTAAAAGATCTAAGATACCCTCCCAAATGTCCGCAGACAGGGCAGTTTCTCATCCCCACAGCTTTCAGCTTTCGCCTGCAGGTTCCAGACCGCTGATGTCAGCCCCTGGAAGGATTGAGGCACAGCTGTCTGCCCAGAGTCCCAGAGCACAGCACAGACATCTTCCAGGATTATAATAAATCAACCAGCATGTCGGCAGTTCTCGTGCCTAATACCTGCACCAGCTGCTTCTATGGGCCCAGGGAAGGACTTATTTCTCTGCTATGCTTTTATGGATGATTTCCTGGTTGTGGCAAGGGCTTCTGATGCATGTATTCCTCAGTTGCCCTAACCAGATAGATGCTTCAGGCACAATAGTTGTCACAATGACATTTGTATTAGTGTGTTCTCACACTACTAATAAAGACATACTGGGTAAGTTATAAAGAAAAAGAGGCTTAATGGACTCACAATTCCACATGGCTGGGGAGACCTCACAATTACAGCAGAAGGTGAAGGACACAAAGGCATATCTTACATGGTGGCAGGCAAAAGAGCTTGTTCAGGGGAATTCCACCTTATAAAGCCATCAGATCCCATGAGACTTATTCACTATCATGGGAACAGCACAAGGAAGACCCACTCCCATGATTCAGTTACCTCCCAATGGCTCCCACCCACATGTGAAAATTGTGGGAGCTATGATTCAAGATGAGATTTGGGTGGGGACACAGCCAAACCATATCAATATTTTTCCTGTTCTAATCCTTAGGGAGACAAATTGTCTTACCCTGAAACCTATCTCTGGGGAGAGAGTGTATTCATGATAAAATCTATACTATTCTGGGGGAGAGAACCATCCATTCACCTCCTGGCTTGGACTTTAACCATATGTAAAATTTGTAAGCATGGAACTCTCAGAGGCTTCAAGAATCTGTATGTGTTTATGTGTGTATTTGAGACACAGGATATGCTTGTGAGCTACGTTCACTGGGGTATCAGTGAAAATATCCAATAAAATGTTCACGTTCTCAAAAGAAACCCTTTGCCATTATCCATCATGTCCCATTGATAGATGCAAAACACAGATGTGGATGTGTTTGTTGAATGCATTTTGGAACTTGATCTTTAGATATGAAAGCAACCTCTAACTTATCAGTCAGAATTTTAGCTTGGTGAACTTTTTTTCTGTTGAAAGCCTGTTTGATGGTGTGTTGTAACTCAGGACTGATTTTAACATTAACCTCTATGTCTTATTTCACCCATTCAAAACTCTGTTACCAACATAAAAACAACTGCCATTTAGATGCATGATTTACTCTATAAAGAATGGATGTTCTAATGAGCTGGATCTCTGCATTCTTGTTGGGAACTGCAGTTTACAGAGTGAGAAAGAATGCAGAAGAAAATGGAGATGAGAGGAAAGAGGATTGTTTTGGAGGACACACACAGACACAGGTACATGTACAAGCAGATGCAGACACATGCATACATTTATACAGAAACCCATGCATACATACACCTGCATGCATGCACATGTATATGCACACATGCACACACTCATATGGAAACCCATGCATACATACAACAGCATGCATGCACATATATACAAACAAATGCATACATGCATGTGCTCATGCAGAAACTGCATGCATGCACATATACACACAAACACATGCATATATAAACTCACACAGAAGCTCATGCATATATATACCTGCATGAATGTATATACATGCACACAAACACATGCATTCGTAATACAGAAACCCATGAACTCAGACACAGAAACACGTGTGCATATACAAACACACATAATACATTCATGCAGAAATGCATGCATTTGTGCATCTACACATACAAACATGAACACACAGAAACGTGTGTACACAAATTCATACAGAACACATACATACAGACATGTAGACATAGAGTCTCAAGGTGAGTCACCCAGGTCAGGGCCAGATTGGGGACATGGCTGAGACTCAAAGGACCCATATGGGTGGCAATGGAGCCATGATCAGGTTAAAACCCCAGGTACACAGGCTGCAGGCTCCAGCCCCAGTGCCAGCAGCATGCAGGTGAATGAAGCCAGACAAGGCTCAAGCAGCAGCCCAGCTATTCTTCTGCTGAGCCTCCCTTAACTCAA
This sequence comes from Theropithecus gelada, assembly GCF_003255815.1. Lineage (NCBI taxonomy): Eukaryota > Metazoa > Chordata > Mammalia > Primates > Cercopithecidae > Theropithecus > Theropithecus gelada. The sequence goes on from NC_037689.1 coordinate 25,094,906, forward strand.
GTCCTTCTCTCCATGGCTAGAAAGTATTTTGCTCCCCACATTTCACTTCCAGAGCTCAGCTTGAAGAAGCTCTTGGTGATGATGGCTGAGGGCAAGACATGAAGAACAGGCCATGCATTTCCTCAGAAGGAACCATGAACCTATGGATACACCACAGGGATCTCTGGTTTGCACTGAATTTACTCCACCCCATTCTTCCAGCTTAGTGGGAGATTTTCAGCCCTTCAGATTAGCGAACAGATACTAAGTGTGCACATTTTGCCTTTTGCAATGCCTGAAAGTGAGTTCAGTAACCTTTGACACCCAACAAATCAGGGTGGTCTAGGAAGGACAGTTAATGTTAACAGTGACTAACAGTGACTGCCAAGGGCTCTATCCAATTGCATTTGCAAATTCAGTTTTTATCTCACTACCATAAACATGCACCACTGTAACCATTTGTGTTATAACTAAATCAGTACCTTTTCTATTTTAATTTTTATTGAGCTCTGACTAGGTGGTAAAATACTAAACTAGCCCATATGCCCACCTGGAAAAGAGCCCAGTGCTAGCAAAAGAGAAAGCTTATTTGGAGGACTGCATTCTACATTTCATTCATGTGGGAAAAAAAAAAAACTGAAAACATAAAACTCAAGAAGGACCACCTGATACAGGTGATTATTTTCTTTTTCTTTTTTTTTTTTTTTTTTTTTACTTTTGAGAAATATTTCACCAAACCATTTATTAGACTAATTAATGGAAGGGGGGAGCCCTACCTTCAACACACAGAATACTGGCTGTTGGATATGTCCATCTATTCAGGTCTGAATGTTTCTGTCCCTTGCCTCTAAATCCGTATCACAAAGCTCTAACTGCCAGTGTGGGTGTATTTGGAATAATGTCTGTTAAAAGAAAAACCTTAGACAAATTAAATTTAACAGGATAATTGAGCAAAGAATGATTCCCAAATCAGGAAGACCCCCCCACACACACACCGCAAAACCAGAATAGGTTCAATCTCTGGCACTACGGCATGGTCAAAGATTTATGGACAGAAAAATGAAAGTGAGGTACAGAAACAGCTGGATTGGTTACAGCTTGGCATTTACCTTATTTGAACCATTGGCCACCTTTGATTGGTCAAAACTTGATGGTTGGCACAGGAGTGGATTCCAGTCCATTTGCATGTTTGCACATCCAGTTAGGTTACAGTGCACTGTGTGCAGAGAAACTTTCAGGCTGAACTTAAAATATGTGAGAAGGCAGCTTTAGGTAAACTTAATTTAACAGGATGTGATTAAGATTTGATGATATTATGGTTTGGATGTGTCCCCACCCAAATCTCATCTTGAACTGTAGCTCCTATAATCCCCATGTCATGGGAGGGACCCAGTGGGAGGTAATTGAATCATGAAGGCAAATCTTTCCCATGCTGTTCTTGTGGTAGTGAATAAGTCTCACAAGATCTGATGGTTTTGTAAATAAGCGTTCCCCTGCACATGCTCTCTTGGCTGCTACCATGTAAGATGTGACTTTGCTCCTCCTTGGCTCCTGCCATGATTGTGAGGCCTCCCCAGCGATGTGGAACTGTGAGTCCATTAAATCTCTTTCTCTTTATAAATTACTCAGTCTTGGGTATGTCTTTATTAGCAGCATGAGAACAGACTAATACCGATGTCATAAGGATGGAGACCTGATCCGATAGGATTAGTGTCCTTATAAGAAGATACTCTGGGGAGTTCACTCTCTCTCTATCTCTCTGTATATATCTTTCTCTCCCTCCATTCCTTCCTCCCTCACTCTGTCCATCTCACCCTCTCCACCATGTGAGGATCCAGCAAGGAGGCACTGTCTGTGAACCAAGAACCAAGTCCTCACCAGACACTGAATCTGCCATGCCTTGATCTTTGACCTCCAGCCTTCAGAACTGTGAGCAATAAATGTCTGTAGTCTAAGCCCCCCAGGCTATCACACTTTGTTGAGCATTCTGAGCTAAGAGACCATCTCTGGGTGTCTAACCCTTCACTTATCTATTCCTGGGTCAGATGGATCATACAATCTGCAAAATGGTTGCGTGATAGGCCTCCAAAGGAAGCAACTGGACATTGGCCAGCTGAAGAGGTCGGCCAGAGGATCCTACTATGGTCGTTAAGGTACAGCTCCCACTTCCCATACCCAGGACCCAGAGGAAGCTCATGGATACATGTGTAGGCAGTGTATTATATTCTTCAGCATTTATTTTTGCCAAGATGGCAGAAGGGACATGGGAAACAATTTGTTCCTCACTGATTTCTTCTGCGTAGGCTATGGGGTGAGTAATGCTCCCTGAGTGTGTACACCTGTGTGGGCCCAGCCAGCCCTGCTACCACCAGCAGTGTGGCCTTGTAGGGGAAGGGCTCATACTTTGCTGACAGGGTGGGGAACTTTCTGGTAAAATGCTCCTGGAATTGACATTTGACAGATTAACTGTGCTGGAAGACAGAGTCATAAACAGAGGGTTCTGGGGGAACCACTGAGAGCCAGAACCTCATGGTAGAAATCTGTCATTTATCTATCATCCATCTATCTATCTATCTATCTATCTATCTATCTATCTATCTCCCATCTATCCATCTACATCTATCTATTCATCTATCTATCCATCATCTATCCATCATCTATCCATCATCTATTTATCTATGTATTTATCATCTGTCACCTATCTATGTCTCTATCATCCATCACCCATCTATTTATCCATTATCTACCTATATACAATCTATTACCCATCTATATATTCATCTGTCATCTATCTATTTATCTATCCATCATCTCTCTCTATCTATCTATCTATTCCTACTATGGAAATGTGCTTTGGTGTGTAGTTAATCAGAGCTTCCCCATGCACAGATTTCATTTGGGTTCAACACTCTGAGGGGTGCATTATGAATGATTTCAAAGGATTCTAGGTCAATCCTAGAGATCCCAGGTGTAAGAAAAGCATTGTGGAAACTCAAGTTCATATCCCTGCTTTGTTTAGGCCAGATGCTAAATAGCCAGGTACACAGAGGTGTGTCTTGGGCTCTCTTTGACACTCCAGGAACAGTCGTGTAGGCTCACATTCTCTTTGCCATCTGACCATTTGTATGAATCCAGTTGATGATATCACAGCACATCTAATAAGCAGGTACCTCCATTAATTTCCTGCCACTGATGCTACTGCATGGGCTGAAGGATGTCATTCAGGAGCAAGAGTGAGGGAAACAATGACCTTCCCAGTGTGTGCAGGAAATAAGAGCTTCCTGTCAAGGAAGAGAAGAGTCTGTTATTTAGCTTAAGCAGATTTCCATGTATCACACAAACAACTATATTTAAACCAATGCATTTGGGAAAGAATATATATTGGAATATATAGCTCAGCATTGCAAAGAAACAATGCCTGAATTGTTGTGAGTCTTAGTGTACATCCAACAAATATCCTCTCCCTAACAATGGTGGGAAGGAACTACACCTTCAGAATTCTCTGGGACCCTGGCCACAGGAATGACATCCAAATAAAATTGCTTTATACTCCTCTGATTGGGGAGAGTAGAAATTATGCTTTTTGCTCTCTGGGAAATTGCTAGGTATACTTGCAATTCAGGAAAATTCTTACCTCACTCATAGTTAGGTTGAAGCAGAGGCGTCGGAAAGACAAGAGGAGTGAATGTGATTTGAGGCTTTTAGGAATCAGTATCTGACCTTTCTCCTAATAGAAAAGTTTTCTTCCATGTGCACTTTCTTCCTCCACTGGAGACTTGACTTGGAAGCGCCTTGTCTGACATTTGAGAACCCTTCACTTGATTGAGTCCATGTAGAGCTCCTGAGGTTGGGATGGGGAGCTTAGACTCCCATTGGGTAGAGCCCTCTCGGCTTCCCTGAGAAAGTATCTCAGCCAGACATTTGCTCTGGATAGACTTCCAAATTTATCTCTATTGTGTCACTTTGGGCAACCTGAGTAACCTCAGAATATGAGGTAATTACAGCATTTTATTTCCTAATTGACCCAAATCTAATTGCATCCAAAGAGTTGCAGTGCCCTTGGCTACAGCCTGAGATATTTCTGTAAAATCATGAAAGTTCACAAGAAAGGGATTAGTGGAATTTCTCTGAGCCAAAAAGAGGAGGAATCCATTGTTATCCTAAGAAGTCCCAAATGCAGAGGACACACATTAATAACAAGACATCCTTCTGTGACCTCAGGGAAATAGTCTCCACTCGTGGCTTGGCCAACATTGTGGCATCAATGTCATCTCGTTTAACCTGGCTTTTCTTACACCTGGATAGTTGCTTCTATTCATCTTTAACCCCGTTTTCTGCCTTCATGTCTGCTCAGGTATGAATTCATAGCTTCCAATCTTATAACTTTCTCGTTGTCTTCACCTGATTCTCTATTCTTTCCCTTTTCCTGATAGTCTTGGTAACAGCTGGAGTTACTTTAAAAAGTCCCCATGAATGAGGAGGGCAGAACCAAGAAGGATATCTGGCCTACCACCTTTGCAGAATTCTGTCCAAAAGAATGACTCAATATTACACCTTAAAGCTGTCTCCTATTTCCAAGCAGACAAGATCATTGTGCTCTCCCATAGTGTCAAATAATTCATGCTCTGTTTCTTTCCTTCTTCACACATTTCTGTTCTCACTATACTCGGCCCACACCTAGCACATTGACTGGTATACACCAGGTGCTCAAACAGTATCTTCGCTTCATGAATGAACGCATTTTACCTCTACCCAATGATATCATAACTGATAAGAGTTCTCGGTTTGATTTTTTTTAAATGTATTTATGGAGTACTTCAAAATTTCCTACAGAGCTATAGTAACCAAAACAGCATGGTACTGACATTAAACCAGACACACAGACCAATGGAACAGACTAGAGCACCCAGAAATAAATCCACAGATCTAAAGCGAACTCATTTGTGACAAAGGTGCCACAAACATACCTTGAGGAAAAGACAGTCCCTTCAATAAATGGTGCTGGGAAAACTGGATATCCACATATGGAAGAATAAAACTAGACCCCTATCTCTTACCATATACAACAATCAAAATAAAATGGATTAAGGACTTCTTTTTTTTTCTTTTTCACATGTATTATTTCAGCCCTCTAAGAAAGTTAATTTTCTAACACTTCCTTTTGACAAGCTATCTTCTTCACTCCCGTGGTTGTCAGTGTCTACCATTTCCTCTTCCACTAAATATTCACAGTACTTTTCCTCTTTTGGGGGGGCCAGTCCTAGTGATATTTCCCAGCCTGATCTTTTTTTTTTTTTTTCTGTTTATTCAGCATCTTTTTTGGTTAATAGAAGCAGCTTAGGAACATTTATAAATGTGGTTCAACATTCCAATCTGTTTCCATAATCCTTTTTGACTTCTCTCAAGTAAGCAAGTGATGGCTAAGTGTTTCCAGACCTGTGGACATTTTCCTGAGGATATCCTGAGGGAAATGTGGAGTCGTCTTGGGCTTTTCCTGAAATTCAGCTCATGAGCTCCCAAGAATGCCTGCTGCAACCATGCACATGGAGTCTCCTCATCTGAAAATAACAGTAGACACACTCAGGCTGAATTGCCTGCTCATGGAAATGTTTCATCTTCATCTTTGGCAGGAAAACAGGTGATTCACACAAAGACAGGTCCTAAGTACTCACTGGCAAGACCCAATCTCTCTAGCCAATTATATGACTTGCCAATTATTTCGCTTTAAAGCCTTATAAATCAAACGAATTTGCTTCTTCCCTCCTTCTCCCAGTTCCTGTTTTTTCTTGCCTTCCTGTAACCTCTTCCCTTCTTAGTGACGCCACTTTCCTATCTATTATATAATTCTGTGGAAGAAAAATCTTTCAATTAGCATTTGAACATGTCTTCCATGCACGTTCCTGCACACATGTTGCCATTGGTTAAATATTGTGAAACTATCAGAATGATGCCTGTAAACTACAGACTCTCCTAATCTTGTTGGATATTTCAGTGTGTTTATAGGTGCACTAGCGAATTTTAATGAGCCCTGATAGCATCAATATGAACACGTTGCCAGAATTATTCTAACACGTGTGAACTAACATGTCCACACTTCTACTGCTTCTAACAGGCATAACCTTAAACCCATGAATTTCTATTTTTAAAGGAGTCTGTGGATGTTTCCTGTATCACATGACAGAAACATAGATGCTGTATCATAGCATCTGGTAAGCATTGACGGCAAGCCATGTCACGTCCTTGGTTGCAGCTGTTCCTTGAACAGAAATTGGCTTCTCTCCAAATATTCCGTGAGGAGAATATACTGATACTGCTTTGACACTGAAGATGTCTCACTGCAAAAAATATATATATATACACACACACATATATATGCATATATATACACACACACATATATATGCATATATACACACACACATACATATATAAGGTTTGGCCAAGAAAACAAAATATTCAGGGAAAAAATGATTGCTTGAGCTCCATAAAATCATTTCTGCCTTTTGTACAAAGGTCTGTGTTTTCTGTGGACATCCAGAATCACAGCTAATGTAAGAGAGAGCTACCTCTCCCATTTCCAAGGTGCCATGGAGACATGCTTACAAAAGATGGCAGCAGTCCAGGGAGGGCCACTTTCTCTGAGAACGGCAACACTGCTCCAATCAGACCCTCTTTTCAGGGCAGCCTTTCTGTTGAACTTAATGGCAAGGGTCTGGCAAATAGAGGAGAGTGAGTGACTTTCTTCTTGCTGTCCTTGAGTCGGCTGCAGGGCTGAGTCCTTGCAACTCTGTGAATGCCATAAACCAGGAGTCCCCAGTGCCTAGGCCATGAACCAGCATTGGTCATGGCCTGTTAGGAACCGGGCCACACAGCAGTAGGTAAGTGATGGGCAACTGAGCAAAGCCTTACTGTATTTACAGACGCTCCCCATTGCTCGCATGACTGCCTGAGCTCTGCCTCCTGTCAGATCGACAGCAGCATTAGATTCTCATAGGAATGTGAACCCTACTGTGAACTGCCCATGCAAGAGATCTAGATTGTGTGCTCCTTATGAGAATCTAATGCCTGATGATCTGTCACTGTCTCCCATCACCGCTAGATAGGACCTCTAGTTGCAGGAAAACAAGCTCAGGGCTCCCACTGATTCTACATTATGGTGAGTTGTATAATTATTTTATTCTATATTGCAATGTAATAATCATAGAAATCAGGTGCACTATAAATGTAATGTGCTTAAATCATCCTGAAACCATCCCCCACCACCCCCTGGTCCATGGAAAAATTGTCTTCCATGAATTCGACTCCTGGTGTCAAAAAAAAAAACTGGGGACCGCTGCCATAAACCATTGATCTCCATTCCTAACAAAATGACACACATCTCTCACAGCGGAAAAGTTTAGTTCCATCTTTTCCCTCCTAAGATCATGGGCCAATCCACTTGATTGGCAAAGTTGATGAGCAAGGAAATATCCATCCTCCACCTCCCAACATTTCATTTCCTACAAAGCAATGCTACAATAATCAATTAGGATGGGATGTCTCCTATCAGGATTCCATTCAAACTCTGTAATTTTTGCTCTGTGTCAGGATTTCCTTGTCAGTTCAATTCGAAAGAGTACGTGTGTCCTGAAAGACTACTGTGTGAGGCAGGACTCGAGTCTGGAGGCAGGACTCACACACCAGACCAAACTGAGGACTAGCTAAAACAGGGAAGGAACAGAAGCACCTCCCCATAAAACACACCCACCAGTAGGCCATGTCAGTTCACCATTGCCATGGCAACACTCAGAAGTTACCACGCCTTTCTATGGCAAAGACCTGGTGACTCAAAAGTTACCACCCTTTTATACAAATTTCTGTATAATCCACCCCTTGATTTGCATGTAATTAAAACTGCATAAAAATATGACTGCAGAACTGCCTCTGAGCTGTTACTCTCAGCCCACTGTCTAGGGGGTAGCCCCATTCTGCAGGAGCAGTCATGGAACTATGACATTGTAGCCAGAGCTGCAATACTGTAGCCAAGCTGTAACACTGTAGCCGGAGCCGTAACACTGCAACTGGAGCCGTAACACTGCAACTGGAGCTGTAACACTGTAGCCGGAGCCGTAACACTGCCACCTCAGTAACTATGATTTTTTGCACCATCTGCTCACTCTTGAATTCTTTCCTATGTGAAGCCAAAAACTTTTCCTGAGCTAAACCACAATTTGGGGTTCATCTACCCTGCATCAAGGCCACCCTCCAGGGTCTGCAGAATCTCTAAAAAGCTGAGCTCAATATGGCAGAAAGGAAGTAACTGGCATTCTTGTGGGCTGGCTGTGGCATTTACAGATGGAGAAGGTTGCTCTGCCGTTGGACAGTGTTGACTGGGGATGTTTCTGGATGAGGGGAAATCGCTTTGGGATGCACACAGAAATCCCCTGGAGACAGAAGCTGAATAGAGCCCTGGTGATAAGTTATGACAATCATTATCAGCCAAAACTCTTCATGACAACCCTGTAGAATAAAGATGATTGGGATACACAAACGTGATTTTGCGTTTAGGAACTCATCATGGCACACAAGACGTGCTCACCATTGTTTCATTTCCTTTTTATTTGTATTAACATGACACAACATGAACTCTTTTAAAATGTACAATTGTCCAGGTGTGGTGCCTCATGCCTGTCATCCCAGCACTTTGGGAGGCCGAGGCAGGTGGATCACTTGAGGCCAGGAGTTCGAGACCAGCCTGGGCAACATGGTGAAACCCCATCTCTACTAAAAATACAAAAATTAGCCAGGCATGGTGGTGGGCACCTGTAATCCCAGCTACTCGGAGGGCTGAGACAAGAGGATCGCTTGAACCCAGGAGGTGGAGGTTGCAGTGAGCCGAGATCATGCCACTGCACTCCAACCTGGGCAATAGAGTGAGACTCTGTTTCAGAAAACAAAACAAAACAAAAAACAAAATAAAGGGTACAATTCAGCAGTGTTTATTACACTTGCAATATGGTGCAACCACCACCACTATCTAGTTTCAGAATTTCGTCATCACCCCAAAAGGAAACACCATACCCACTAAGCAGTCGTTCTGCACTCCCACCGCTCCCAAGCCCTGCGTGTAACTGCCACTCTGCTTTCTGGGCTTTGAGATTTAGTGATTCTGGATATTTCATGTAAACGCAATCGTGTACTATGGGGTCTTTTGTGGCTGGCTCCTCTCACTTCTCGTAGTGTTTTTGAGGTTCATCCATGTTATACCATGTGCCAAGACTTCATTCCTTTTCATGACTGAATAAAATCCCAGGTGACAGATAGAACACAATTTGTTTCATTTTCTTTCCTACTCTTGGTAGGGTGGCTTTGTCCTGGCTTTCCTCAGACAGTTCTAATTTACATCAATGCTCATAAAATTAATAAACACTACACCCCCCCTTTAATCACCCACAATGTGGGTGACAAATTGCAAGGCTGCTGTAGTTTGGGGATGTATCAATGTAAAAATCACAAAACCAGGTGTATTTTTTTATATCCTTGCTAACAACTTTGTTCATAGACCATACCATGAGGCTCTTAAGAAAAGATCATCAAAAAACAAAAATGTGCTATTTGGGGCTGCATTTGTAGGCACTGTATAATTCTGCGGTCACTTGAGGAATAAAATTTTCGTTATTGTCTACCAAGCCTCCATGTCCAATGAAGGAAGGAACATGAGGGAGTTATTTGGCAAATTCGGGCAAGAAATCTCATCTTACGTTTGTATCTATGAAAAGATGAAGACTTCTGTCTTGAATGAGGACTCCGTGGTTTACTCAGGTCCATGTGTGTAACATTCTGGTTTATATCTTATCATGATGCCCATTCTCTTAGTAATTAGAGCATTTCAACCCTGCTGTTCTGTCATTTTTCCCTGGGCATCTCATCAACTGATAGGGGCAATAATTCTTCAAGCAATCAGGTAATATCCTGTCATTATACAGCTCCAGGCAAACTTGGAAAGGATGAATTTCTGTTGATGTTGTCTTTGCTTTCATAGCTAAATTTCTGGGGCTTTCCCTACATAGGCACAGCTGAGCTTCTAATTCCTTTGGAGTTAGAAAAAAATTCCTCCTTGTTTACTGTTGTTTTTACAGACACATTTATTGGGTACCTGCTTTGTGTCAGGTACTATCCTAGGTTCTGGGAAAGCAAAGGTGAATAAGAAACAGACCCTGTGCCCCCAAGAATCTCAGTCTTTGCAATGACTCTCTCTCTGGTAGGTTTTACAAATTGAACATAATTGCAATAGCAATTAGTTATGTAATTTTCTTCCAAAGGACCTGCTTAGTGCAAAAGGCTTGAAGAACAACAGAGCATATTCTTCCCTTTCTTATTTACTCTTTTTAAAAAAATAATAAATTTATTCTGTATATTTAGGTGTACAGCCTGATGTTATGAGATGCATTTAGATAATAAAAAGGTTACTATAGTGAAGCAAATTAGCCTATCCATCATGTCACATAGTTACCCATTTTTTGTTGTTGTTTTTGGCAAGAGCAGCTAAAACCTGCTCCTTTAGCAAGAATCCCAAATACACTACAATGTTATTCCCTGTAGTTTTCACATGGAACACCAGCCCTCTAGACTTGGTTATCCTATATGTCTGCTATTTTGTATCTTCTAACCCAGAAGTCATCAACCCCCAGGCCAGGGACCAGTACTGATCCTTGGCCTGGTAGGAACCAGCCCGCACAGCAGGAGGTGAGTGACGGGCAAGCCAGAGAAGCTTCATCTTTTTTACAGATACTCTCCATGGCACACATTACTGTCTGAGCTCTGCCTTCTTTCACATCAGTGGCAGCATTAGATTTTGTGTGAACCCTATTGTTAACTGTGCTTGCAAGGGATCTAGGTTGTGCACTCCTTATGAGAATCTAATGCCTGATGATCTGTCATTCTGTCCCATCACCCCCAGATGGGACTGTCTAGTTGCAGGAAAACAAGCTCAGGGTTCCCACTGATTCTACATGATGGTGAGTTGTAGAATTATTTCATTATATATTACAATGTAATCATAATCGAAATAAAGTACACAATAAATGTAATGAGCTTGAATCATCGTGAAACCATCCTGCCCGCCCCGACCCTGCTCCCGGTCTGTGGTAAAATTGTCTTGCATGAAACCCGTCCCTGGTGCCAAAAAGGTTGGAGACTGCTGCTCTAACCTCATCTCCCTATTTGCTCCTTCTCTCAACACCCTCCCTGGTAACCACTGTTTTGATAGAGAACAAATGTATCTATCTACATTTGAATTTTTTATTTTTAGATTCCACATATAACTGAGATCATGCAGTATTTTGCTTTCTGTCTCTGGCTTATTTCACTTAACATAATGTCCCCGGTTTTATCCATGTTGAGCAAATGTTGAGATCTTGTTTTTTCAGACTGAGTAATATTTTATTGTATATATTTACTACATTTCTGTATCCATCCTTCTGTCAACAAGCAGGATGTTTCCACATCTCAGCTTTTGTGAATAATACTGCAATAAAATTGGGAGTACAGGTATCTTCACAAGGTGGTGGTTTCATTTCTTTTAGGTATATGCCCAGAAGAGGGATTGCTGGGTCATATAGTAGTTCGATTTTTAATTCTTTTGAAACCTTCATACTGTTTTCCATAATGACTGTACCAGTCTATGTTCCCACCAATAGTGTACAAAGGTTTCCTTTTCTCCACATCCTCACCAATGTTTGTTATCTTTTGACTTTTTGATAATAGCCATCCTAAGGAAACAAATAGATTCTTTATGCAACCCCATGCATCTTGATCTAAGAGCACAGCAAGGCTAGCTAAAATTGGCAACCCAAGGCACATCCTACAAACATCCTCTAACACAGCATTGGGGAAGTGGCATTGGGGGAGCCAGGAGTTCACCATGACTTTTGGCAAAGATGAGAAAAGGTTCAGAAGTTGTCTGCTCCCAATAAGGACAGCAGTAGATATCTCAGTCTGTTTGTCCAATTATAACAAGATACCTGAGACTGGGTAATGTATAAAGAGCAGACATTTATTTTCTCACAGTTCTGGAGGCTGAAAAGCCTAAGACCAAGGCATGGTGGAGTTGGTGTCTGGTGAGGGCTTGTACCTTCATGCTGTGCTCTCACATGACAGAATGTAGAAGGGCAAAGAGTTAGCACTTGAATAAGACGCTAAATCCCATGTGTGGGAGGGCTCCACCCTCATGACTTAATCACCTCCTAAAGGCTCCATTACTTCATATTATCACATAGTTCATTACATTTAAACATATGAATTTTGGGGGATGCATTGAGACCATAGCAGTAGGATTAAGATAGCACAGTGATAACTGAGCTGAGGATGTGGCAAAAGATTCTGGAACAGTCTTGGAGACTGGCCAACATCAGCTAAGGTGCAGACCACAACCATCAGCAATGAGGAGGTCAACTGAAGGTGGTGTGGCTCTGAAGGCACCTGCAGACTTCAGAGATGGTAGAAACAGCATGAGACCACAAGGATGGAGCTTCAGCCACCTCAGTTGCAGGCTAATGTGAGAACCAGGTAGGAAAAGATGCCAGTGACCCAGTCTCAGCCTCTTCAGCAAGAGGAGCATGAGGACAGCACACAGGGACATTCCAACCAATATGTTCAAGAGAAAGATCTTTCTTGCTCAGGTACACACTGAGGGAGCTGAAAGAAAACACAGCCCCCATAGGACTTCTGGAATGATGTGGCAATATCAATTTCCACCTAGTGAAACCAAGTCCCACATTTTTAACAAATGTCAACACCAGGGACTGGTGATGATGTGGCTATAATGTTCTAACCAGAAAGAATGATGTTAGGCAGTGTGACCTGGATCTTATTATCTAAAAAATGGTGGGGATGTTGTTCTTCTGAATAGTCTTCTATCTATTCTCTAAGATACCTCTGGAGGACATTGGGGAGTGTCTGGAAACTTTTTGGCTGTCACAACTGGGTGGCTCTACTGGCATCTAGTGGGTGGAGGCCTGGGATGCTGTTCAACATCCTACAGTGAACAAAATGGCCCCACCACAGAGAATCATCCAGCCAAAATTTCAATAGGGCTGAGGCTGAGAAACACTGCCTGACCATGAGATGCTTTCTCTATCTATCTATCTATCTATCTATCTATCTATCTATCTATCTATCTATCTATCTATCTATCTATCTATTTTTCTGTCATCTATCACATCTAACATCTATCATATCTATCTGTCAGCTATCACATCTATCTATATATCTATCATCTATCACATCTACCATCTATCATATTTATCATATCTATCAGCTATCATATCTATCATCTATCATGTCTATCTATCATCTACATATCTATTATCTATCATATCTATCACCTATTTATCTGTCATCTATCATCATCTCTATCATCTTACATATTTATCTATCTACAATCTATCATATCTATAAGCTATTTATCTGTCATCTATGTGTCATCATATTTATCTATCATCTATCAATCTATCATCTATGTATCTATCATCTATTCATACATCACCTCTTTCTACCTATCCATCTATCCATCATCTATGTATCTGTCTACCCATCTAACATCTATTCATCATTTATATCTATCTATAATCTATATTTCCATGTATCTATTTCTGTCTATCATCTATATACCTATCCATCTATTATCTATCTACTATCTATCATCATCATTATTATCTATCTATCTACTCTCTGGCATCTATATCTATTTATCAATTATCTATATCTATCATCTATCTATATCTATCTGGCTATCTCTACCATTTATCTATCTATGACAGTGGATTTCAAATGGGGGGAATTTTCTCCCCAGGGAACACCGGGTAATATCTGGGGACATTTTCACTTGTCTCAGTGAGTGAAGGGGTGCTCCTGGCATCTAGTGGGTGGATCCCAGGGATGTTGGTCAACACCCTACAGTGCATAGGACAGCCCAACCACAGAATCATCTGGTCCCAAATGTCTTGTTTCTCTTGTTGAGAAACCTTAGTCTAAAGAAAATATTTTTCAGTCAAGATTTTTAAAATTACAGTAGGAATATATATGTTTAAAAGAGTTTCTAAAAAGGCAAGTTAATTGGGAGTAACATTTTTCAGATGTTTGTTAAAATCATTAATCCATAATTTAGTTTTCAGAGCTTGCTCTTGGCTTCTGTTTCTATCTGGTTTGAAAAATAGAGGTCAATTAACTTATTTCAAGAGTATGGAAGGTTTTAATCCCCATTGTTTTTGAAGTTCACTGAAGCAATATTTATTCTCCAGCTGAATAAATAACATCTAAAGTAGATCTGACATTTCAAGTCTGTTTCTGACTTGGAAGCCACTTTGCCCTTAGCTTGGGGCTCAAGAAGGGTATGGGTCCTACTGAATCCTTCTGAGTTTGCTGTTTACAATATAACAAAAGCTGGGGGTGGGGGAAGCCACACAAGTTCTATTTTCCTATGATGTAGAAAACAATAATCCCAGATATTTTTAAAGCCAAGTGTTGAACTGAAGAACATCATGGCTAATTTTATATTAGGGGTTGTAAAACAATGGGCCAGATTGGGTTAGAAGGCATGCCAGCATGGTCTAAAAATGATAGAGGGATAGTCAAGGTTAAGTGCTGTGTGCACCCACCTTGCATTGTGTACTTTTATCCTCTAACCCCGCTTCCTCAAGCTGTCCACTGGGATCTATTTCTCTTCTGATACCTTGCTGTCAGCACAGAAGCTGGTGTTGGAAGAACTCTAACCTCCAATTCAGGAAGCCAGGTTCAGTCTCAGTTTTTCAATTAGCAATAATTGTTTTGATTTGTTTGTTTTCTTCAGAAAACATTCATTATGGCTCCTCCAGGGGCCAGACTGACTCTTAGATGGCTCCAATAATGCTCATATCCTGATATTTATACTATTATATAATCACCTCTCCTTGAGTGTCTGTGAGATCCATGACTTGCTTCTAATCAATCTGATATGACAAAGGGAATGGGGTGTCCCCTCTGTGATTACACTACTGGAGATTGTGAGTTTCATCTTCCTAGCAGCCTCTATGTGTTGACTCTTTCCCTGGCTGGGTATGGTAAACAAGCTGCCATGTTGTGAGCTGCCCTGTGAAGAAGTCAACATGATGAGGAATTAAAGGCAGCCTCTAGGAATGGAGATTCTTGGTCCAAAAACCTATGAGAATCTGAATCTTGCCAACAACCACATGAATTACCTTGAAAGTGGATTTTGCCCCATTTCAGTCTTCAGATGAAACCCCAGCCCCAGGACATACCCCATTTGAATTGTACCAATTTTACCAACTCACAGACACTGTGAGTTAAAAGACATATGTTTTATAAGCTTCTAAGTAGGTGATGATTTGTTAGACAGCAATAACTATTATACTTCATAAGCCAACATTCTATGAGAGCCTGAGACTGAAATAGGCACTGTCCCTTCTTTCAACACATTCAGATATTAGAGTTGGGGTTTGCAGACTGGCAGTGTGAATGATCTTGAGTAAGTTTATGAGTTTCTCTGTGATTTCCTATCCTCAACTTTCCAAGAAGGATGCCACCAGGTTTACAGGATAAAATATAATACAAGTGCTTCAGAAAATTTAAAACTCACTACAAAGGAAAAGTTTGAAATGGTTTCAGTGGTTCTGTCTTACCATTGTGAAATAAAAATCTGTATTAATGACTTCTCAAGTGGTTCAAATTTTTAAATGTGTTTATTTCTTGAAAATCAGGCAATCTTGCCTTCAAAATGTTAAAGATTAATTAGAAAGGAAAAATAGCTAAGGGTGGAAAAGGTCACACATAAATTTGCTCTTTTATTGTCTATTGATTATAAATAAAACTAGGGGATTCTTATCCTTGAGCACGATAGAACTATAGTGCTATATTTTGTTGGTGGCAGGATATATACAGTTGTCTCTAGGTATCCATGAAGGGCTGGTTCCAGGACCTCCTGTAGATACCAAAATCCACAGATGATCAAGTCCCTTACATAAAATGATGTAATATTTGCATATAACCTATGCACATCCTCCCATATACTTTGAATTATCTCTAAATTACTTAAAATAATTAAAACAGTGAAAATGCTACACAAATAGTTATTATACTGTATTGTTTGGAGAATAATGACACAAAAAAGCTTGTACATGTTCAATGTGGATGTGATATTTTTTCAAGTATTTTCATTGGCAGTTGGTTGAATCCATAGGTATGGAACTCTTGGATATAAATCCAAACGTACTCTTGCCTTTTCTTTAAATATAATATATATCCAGTGCATTGTGCTCAGTGAGGTTGCAGTTGAAGGAGTCTGATGTTACTATGATGAATTGTATTGTGAAAGAATTTCCTGGGATAAAAATGTGAATGGCAGAGTGGCAGGCTTAATCTAGGGAACCTAGAACACAATCTATTATTTATTTCAGGACATAAGCGTCTGTCATAATATTTATACTTGCAGGATCTGTTTACTATTTGCTTTCAGAAGAATTTTATATTTACACTTGCAGTAAATATGTCTACTATTTGCTTTCAGAATTATGGACTCTTTTTTTTGCACATGCACAACAGAAACCAAGGTGCACCAATGCTGTCAGTAAAAGCAAGCCTAGGATAGGGTGATGTTGTCACTTTTAGGAGTGTGAGCTGAAGACATCCATATTCATGTCTAGTTCGGCTCACTTGTCATCTGCATCTCTGGCGCCAGGTTCTTTGCCCTCTGTGTGAGTATCAGCAAAATGAAGATAGTAGAAAATAGATAATGTATTCTGAATCGATATGCACAATGTACTTAGGAAGAGGAGTCTCACATGTTGTCAGTCCTGTGTAAATGTCTCTATTACTAATATTCTTAATCCTCAGTTTGTTTAAGAAAAGACACCACAAAAAATTCAATTTCTCTACTTTTGAGAGATGCAAAAAAAAAATCTGCAAAATAAAAGTGATAGCTTATTTCTTCTCTAATTTTTTTACACCTCCTCAGCTTTCAAGTGAAGGATACCTAATTTTGCGTGTGAAAGTGGTTTATAAATTATAAATTCCTGTTCTATTGTTTGAATCCATCCCCTTAGATTTGTGTGCTGGAAACTTCATCCCCACTGCAATAGTGTTGGGAGGTTGGGCACAATAGGAGACAATTAGGTCTTGAGGGCTCTGCCTTCATAAACGGATTGTCATTATGGCAGAAGGGAGTTAGTTATCTCCAGAGCGGGCTTGTTAGCTGGTTATAAAACTGCGTTTAGTGTTCTCTCTCTCTCTCTCTCTCTCTCTCTCTCTCTCTCTCTCTCTCTCTCTCTCTCTCCCCTCTCCCCTCTCCCCTCTCCCTCCCCTCTCCCTCCCCTGCCTGTGCCTGTTCTCTTTTTCTTATGCTTTCCACCATGGGATGACATAGCAAGAATGCCTTCACCAGACACAACCCCCTCACCCTTGGACTTCCCAGCCTTCAGAATTGTAGGAAATAAATATCTATTCTTTCCACATTACCTCCATCTCAGATACTCTGTGATAGCAGTACAAAATTGACTAAGACATCCTACCTACTGCGGAGATTGAAGTTCTGTCTGTGTGATATCTCTGTTGCATGAGATCATTTACTGAAGTCAAGTACACCCAGTAACTCTATGTTGGAAAAAGTCAGTGATCTGTTCTTACACTGCATCTTACTTGAGCAATCTCTAAGTGACCGTGGACGCACTGGTTGGAGGATCACCCATCCTGGTACACCCATAACTGTCCCGGCTTTAGTCTTGTGTCCTGGGAACCCCATTGTTCCCAGGCAAATGGGGATGATATGTTACCCCACACATTGGATCCCTCCCTCTTTTTTGGTTTTCTGTTCATTTGATTTCAGGACACTGACTCTTCTTG
The DNA here is from genome assembly GCF_003255815.1 of Theropithecus gelada. Taxonomy (NCBI): domain Eukaryota; kingdom Metazoa; phylum Chordata; class Mammalia; order Primates; family Cercopithecidae; genus Theropithecus; species Theropithecus gelada. The sequence continues at coordinate 25,112,756 of NC_037689.1, forward strand.
CTTTTCTACTAACACAATTTACACACCTTCAGTCTTATCTTCCAAATCTTCTCAATGTCATCCTACTCTTGAAGAGTCCCAGGCTCAGCCTATTCTTTTCTATCTTTGCTACTCCTTAAGGAAACTATGTAATCTCATGTCTTTAAATATCTTCATTGGCCAATAACCCTCAAATTTATATCATTAACTTTGATTCCTCTGCCAAACTCCAGACTTGCATATATTCAACCACCCACTTCAACACCTCCAACTGGGTGCTCAGTGGACACATCTATTATATCCTTGTTCATGGACATCTCCAATTCAGCATGTCAAGAACCAAACCCTTGGCCTACCTTTGAAAATGTCTCCCTTCCACCCTTCCCAATTCTCTCGTCAAATACCTGGAATCAATAATCACTCTTCCCTTTCACATCCATCAATGATGAAATGTTATTAGTTTTACTGTCTGTATTAGTTTCCTAGGGATGTCATAACACAGAGCCACCAACTGAGTGGCTTAAAACAACAGAAATGTATTATCTTGCAGTTCTAGAGGCCAGATGTCTGAAATCAAGGTTGTAGCAGGATTGTGCTCACTTCAGAGGCTCTGGGGGAGAATCCTTGTGGAGGCTGTAAAGGGGAATCTGTTGCATGCCTCTCTCCCAGCTTTCAGGGCCTGCTGGAAATCCTTGGTATCTATCTTGGCTTACAGATCACCACCCAGCCTAGTGTCTGCCTTCACCTTCACATAGTGTTCTCCCTGGGTGTGCATTTCTCTGTGTCCAAGTTTCCCACCTTTCTAAGGACATCAGTCACATTAAATTAGGTGCTCACCATGCTCCAGTATAACTTAGTTATATCTACAACAACTGTATTTCCAAATAAGGTCATATCCTTGGGCACAGAAGGTTGGAAATTTAATATATAAATTTGGCGGGAGTTCCAATTCAACCTGTAATACTATCGTAACCATTTTAAATTGTATAATTCAACAGCACTTGGTGCCTGTACAACATCATGCACCCATCACCATTATCTGGTTTCAGAACATTTTGATCACCCCAAAGCTGTACCTGTTAAGCAGTCACTCCCCATCCTCCTCTCTCTGCAACCACTGCAAAGCGCTAATCTATTTGTTGTCTTTATGTTTAAATGTACATTAAAGCAGGGTATTTCTAAGTATGTTATAGGCAAACACAGGAGCAAATGAATGCCTGGTTCTACCTAGACAGTTTAGATCCCTTATCAAGTTTGTAATGAAGCCCTCTTTGTGGGTTCTGTCTGTACAAACAGCCCAGGAAAACTTAAACGACCTCACTCCTGGATTGTTAAGTATGTTGACTAGTAACTTGGATGACTGGATTTTACAGCAGGGTTTGTAAGCTCACCCAATTAAAACCAGCTGAAGAAAGACCAATCCAGTCCCTTGAAAAGACTGAGATTTACATATCTCATAATGTAGGTAGGGTGCAGCCATGGTAACATAAGAAAATTCTGCTAGATAGAAAAACTAAGTTCTAGTGTCCAACAGTACACTAGAGAAAGTAGAATTAACAATAACTTATTGCATATTTCAAAATAGCTGGAAAAGAAGAATTCGAATGCTCCCAACAGAAAGAAAAGATAGATGGGTGAGGTTCTGGGCACCCCAATCATTCTGATTTGATCATTACAGATCGTATTCCTGTATCAAAATATCCCATGTACCTCTGAAATATGTGCAACTATGATACATCTATTTTAAAGAATTAATTTAGAAAACAAATTTAAAACCTAAAAGAAAAAAAAGACTCTGAAGAGTCCCAGGCTTGCAAAGTCAGGGTTTTGTGCTGAGGGAGAAAAGAATATACTGGGGCAAAGGTCTGGTAAAAATCAAGAATTACTTACCTGTGTTCTCTGCTCACCAGACAATAATAATCAAGAAATAGTTATTTATCATTTGCAAATATCCATCTTGCTCCTCTAGTGTGATGGGAGATGTAATAACAACAGTGTTGTTTGCAACAGCTTCTCTAGTGTGATGGGAGATCGTGTTTGCATTTAGAGCCTTGGTAGGATCTCACCTATGCAAATAAACTCAATAATACATGTCACAGCAGAGAGGAGCTGGCCATTGCCAAAGAAAACCCCCAAAACTTAGCCCATGTATGCTTGAGGTTGCAATAGTTTGAATTTTTGCAATCAGACCTTGGTGATGACCTGAGCAGTAGGATATAAGTAACTCCCACATGCTTAGCGTTCCAATGGAATCAATATTCACTCATTGGCTCAAAGCTATCACACATTTCATCTTCAGCTCAACGTGTGCCTTACTTCATGGATACGCAGGCAATAAATAGAAAATTCAGAGTTCCCGGAACACCGAACTAAAATGGGAACGTAGCAAAGGAATAGTTCCTTTTTCTCTGACTTCCTGCTACTTTGTTGCTGGGGTCTGCAGTCAGAAAACTGGTTCTTCCTTTTCCTCCCTGTTGGATTTGACGATGGAATCAGATGGACTGCCAAAGTCAATATATATTAATATGCTACCACGGAATGTACTTTATGTTTCAGTGGATGCTGGTGCATTTGACAGTGTGGTAATGGAAATCGCCTTGAGAGAGCAATTGCTAGGTGCCAGGGAAAGAAGAGGCTCAGTGACTCCAACAGCAAGTAGGATTAGAACAAATTCCTCTGGGCTGTTGCAACCCCTTGGCTGCAGGGCATGGGGACGTTCAGCATCTCTGTAGCTTCTCAGCAACAGCAACACACAGATCAAGCTAAGAGCCAAGTTCCTATAACTGCAAGAGTGAAAGTACGCATCACAATTTCTCCAATATGACAGAAAATAGGGGAAAACAAAATCATCTTAGATCCCTTTAAAGAAGAATTTCTTGCAAAACAGTTTTACTCATGAAAGGGCAATGGAATCAATCAGATAGTTATTCCTTTGTATGCTTTGCTTTGAGAAATGCCAACGTTTTTCAATTTTATTATAGCGCCCTGTAAAATTAAACTCACTATTTCATCCACAGATTCAGGAATATAACTGTAAATCGTCTAACATCTGAAGCATTCTTAAAAATCACCAACTAATCTATAATTTGGGAATATTAACTGATGCCTTTCTAAATTTGGTGAACAGAATTTCTTTTGGCGAACTCTGATGAAGCTTCTGAGAAAAATTTCTGGCCACAAGTTTACTATGTCTGTACTTCATCATTGTTTTCTTTCTATGTGATTTTTTTTAAGTTCTTCATAAACTGAAGAACAAGTTGGAAGTTCACATGAGGTAAAATAAATATGGTGGTCATAATTTTCTAGCATCCCCAAACAAGATATGTTTCTTATTTACAAGGGTTGTGGCTAAACTGGATTTCCCTCAAGAGACTAGGCAACATCAACTCTATAATGCATTCCCTTTTGTTCCTGGCTTTATCGTACCATTAAAATATTTTTATTGTCATGCAAATCGGGCCACCCTGGACAATGGACTTTGACTAACAAAGAAAATAACATCAAAGCAATGTCATTAAAATAAGTTTCTGTTTGCCTGACAGCTGCCTTTTATTATAGCAAAGCTAAAATGATGGAGCTGTGTGAGTGTATCATTGGATTACTTGGTTTTTAAAGGAAAACATCTTATAAATTATGTCAACTTTCCTCAGAGCTAAGAAAATTGAAGCACATCAGGTAGATCATAATACGAGGACTATTTTAGAAGGAAGGTTCTTTTGCGTGTTTGTTTGTTTGTTTGTTTTTGCACAAACTGAAAGAGCAACCATTTCTTCAGAGAGCTGCATGCTTTACGTCCTTATATTTTTTTTCATGGGATCCTCACAGCAAACCAGTGTGTCCTCTTTCTTGTTCTTGGTTTTACAGGTGAGAAAGCTGAAATTACACAGTTAAGTGTCAAACCCCAGAGTTGAATCTAAATATGTGCCGCTCAGGGTTTGTCTAAAGTACTTTCCTGCCTGTGGAAACCACAGTATCCTTTCATTTAACTTGATTTTCAAAACAAATGTTACATAAGTAGTCATGCCCAGAAACATTAAAAGAAAAAAAAATGAGCATAAGATGTCCCCTGCTGATGTCTAATTCGATTAATGATTTTTATAGACTGGATATATTGTTATCTATCCAGCAAGCCGTCTTCTAGAACAACGGAAAGACAAGATGTGCTAAATCTCACAAAAGTGTCAAATGCATAAAATTCTAGGGCTTCCTGACTGGGTTAAAGATTTACACTGGGTGGGGTTGCCCAAGACAGAGAAGAATTGGGGAGGGGTGGGAGGCGCATAAATTTCTCTTAAGCTACTGCCTACATGGATATTATTTAGAAACAAATCAATTTGTCTAATTTATTCCAGACATTTCCTTGAACAAACAATATCCTGCAATCTTCCTCCGCTGACTCATCAGGCAGTTTGTTTATTTGCCTATTTAACTGGGTTTTCCCAAACAAAGGAGGGACCTTGCTATGCAAAGTCCTTTTCAGAAGTCGCATCCATTTTAGAAGACATGTGAAATAAAATGGAGAGAAAACCAAGGGCTGAGAAATCCTCAAAGCTGCATACATCTGGTTTTGATTTGGGTCTGTATTTTTTTTTCTCTGGTAGCTTTCGTTTTCAAAGCGGCCGGTGGGTGAAACATTTTAATTGATGCAACATTTTTCCAGTGTCCTGGTGGTCATCCCGGAAACCGTGTCGCATGGTTCTCTAAAAATGCATCGATGATAGAAACCCTGTGTCTCCTACTTTGTTCAGACACTTGCAAAAATCTTTCTGAATTGATCCCACGTGTTGTAGTGTGGCTAAGGTATCAATATTTCATAGCACTAAGATGGAACTTGGAGTAGTATCAGTTCCCCATTCCCCCAACCCCAGGCTTTACTTAGCACAGCAAGTCCTTCAGATTTGCAAGGAGTGCCCAAAAAGTCAATCAGTAAAAATAAATACAAGCTTTATTCAGTTTATACTGCATCTGAAATATTAATCTTTACAATAATTAGACTTAACTTTTTCCTCTTCTCAAGCACAGAGGGAAGCTGTCTTAGTTCATTTCAGGCTGTGTAACAGAATACCATAGTCAGGGCTTATAAACAACAGGCATTTATTGCTCACAGTTCTGGAGGCTGGAAGTCCAAGACCAAAGTGTGGCAGTTTCAGTGTCTGGTGAGGGCTTCCTGGTTCATAGACAGCACCTTCTCACTGTGTCTTCAAATGGTGGAAGGGGTCAGGGAGCTCTCTGGGGTGCATTTTATGAGGGCACTGATCCCATTCATGAGGCTCCATGCTCATGACCTCATCACTTCCCCAGGCCTCACCTCCTAGTACCTTTGGAGTTAACGTTTAAAAATAGGAATTTGAGGCGATATGGACAAGCTGCAGGTATTCAAGAATATTACATTAATTTAGGAAGATAAATAGAGGAAGGAATTTAAGTTTAGCTGCAAATGCACGCGCATGCATGCACACACACACACACACACATAAACACAAGTTTTCTCATTTTTTTGAAAGCTAGCTCCCCATAGGCAGAGATCTGCAGAAGATGAGACTCTGGACTTGATAATGTGTTATAATTCTCCCAAATGCTGCTTTATGAATTTGGATGCTATGCTACTAGCTGAAAAAAAGGTCAGCATTTTTATAATCTGATTTTATAATCTTATGAAGTTCAGCGTTTTATAATTATTTTTGACAAAATTTTTTATAACTTAACCACAACCTTCTTTATTTTTCTTTTCTTTTTTCCTTTTTTTTTTTTTTTTTTTTGAGACAGAGTCTCCCTCTGTTGCCCATGCTGGAATGCAGTGGTGCAATCGTGGCTTACTGCAGCCTAGACCTCCCAGGCTCAAGAGATCCTCCTGCCTCAGCCTCACAAGTAGCTGGGACTACAGGTGTGTGCCATTATGCCCAGCTAATTTTTTAAAATTATTTGTAGAGATGAGGTCTTACTAGGTTGCCCAAGCTGGTCTCAAACTCCCAGGCCTTTTTCCTTTCTTTTCTGCTTCTTGTTAACCAAACTACAGAAATGTTATATTTACTTACTATGTTATTTTTTTCTCCATACCTTTGATCTTGACCTTTTTCTGTTTTGGACTTCAGACCCTTGCAAACAGCAAAGACCTAGATTTTTTTCAATCTCATCTGAGAGTTCATGTCTACTAAGATATATTTTCAGATCATTTATATTTATTATAGTTGATAACAGTTTTACGATGTATTTCTTGTATTCGATTTTGTACATTCTATTAACCATTCATTTTCTTTGTTTTGACAATTTCTATTTGCTGATACCTAAGTGGGGCTTTTTAAAAGTTTTTTTTCTTTTTTGAGAAAGCTGTTTTCAATTTTTATTCTTTTATGGACTGGCAAGAAATTTAATATGCATAGTACCATTCACAGGAAATAAAATAAAGCTAATATTTATACTGTCCTTCCAAACAAAGAAATAACTTGTTTTAGCTCTGACCATTGCATTTCTCTCCTACAAGCTATTGTGACCTTTAATTTTAGTTCCACCTTCCTTTTAGACCCTCACTAGAGAATCACTTGAACCGGAGGCTACAGTGAGCCGAAATTGTGCCACTGCACTCCAGCCTGGGTGACAGAGTGAGACTCCATCTCAAAAAATAAAAAAATAAAAAAATAAAAGATGGACCCTCAATGGAGGTATCCTCTTATTATTAGTGCAGCATGGTGATGGTGTTTTATATGGCTGACACTAGTTTTGATTTAACTCTGGTTCCTCTGTTTTTCTGAAGACCAGTATTTTTTTTTATTACTTAACTTGTATTTTAAGTACAGGTGTACAGATGCAGGTTTGCTATATGGGTGAACTTGTGTCATAGGGATTTGTTGTCACCCAGGTACTAAGCCTGGTAGCCATTAGCTGTTTTTCCTGATCCTCTCCCTCCTCCCACTCTCTACCCTCCAAAAGGCCCTAGTGTCCCTTGTTTCCCTGTATGTGTCCATCAGTTCTCATCATTTAGCTCCCACTTGTAAGTGAGAGCATGCAGAATTTTTTTTTTTCTTTTCCTGCATTAGTTTGCTAAGGATAATGGCATCCGGCTCCATCCATGATCCCACAAAGGACATGATCTGGTTCTGAATTCAGTCTGTCATTGATGGGCATTTAGGTTGTGTATTACTCCGTTTTCACATTGCTATAAAGAACTTCCCTGAGACTGGGAAAGAGATTTAATTGACTCACAGTTCCGCATGGCTGGGGAGACCTCAGGAAACTTACAATCATGGCGGAAGGCAAAGGGGAAGCAGGCCACCTTCTTCACAAGGTCTCAGGAAATAAAGGGTGCAGGGAAAACTACCACTTTTTTATTTTCTTGAGACGGAGTTTCGCTCTTGTGCCCAGGCTGGAGTGCAGTGGTGTGATCTCGGCTCACTGCAACCTCCGCCTCCCAGGTTCAAGCGATTCTCCTGCCTCAGCATCCTGACTAGCTGGGACTACAGGCGCTCACCACCAAGCCCAGCTAATTTTTGTATTTTTAGTAGAAACGGGGTTTCACCATGTTTTCCAGGCTGATCACGATCTCCTGACCTCAAGTGATCCGCCTGCCTTGACCTCCCGAAGTGCTGGGATGACAGGCGCGAGCCACTGCGCCTGGTCGGAAAACTGCCACTTTTAAACCATCAGATCTCATAAGAACTTCCTCGCTATCATGGGAACAGCATGGGGGAAACCGCCATCATGATCCAATTACCTCCCTCCAGGGCCCTCCCTCTACACGTGGGGATTATGGGGTTTCCAGTTGGAGGTGAGATTTGTGGGGGGGGGGGGGGCACAGGGCCTAGCTATATCAGGCTGATTCCATGGATGCCCCGTATTCCCTGCATCTTCTGCCGTCCTCCAGCTTCGGTACCTCTCTCCCTGTAGAGCATCTTTGAGTAGTTACAACAGTGAGTCCAGGTAAGTGGAAAACGCTCTGGCTCCAAGGTGGTGCATTTATTTCCTGCTTCCTCTGGAAGAGCTGAGCGCAGCGCAGAGCCCTCCACAGTCAGGAATTCCCCTTGAGGGCTCTGAAGACCTTTTCGCATTGTTCCCAGGGCCCTCCCAACCCTGCTGGAGTGTCTTCTCCAGGTCATGCAGGATGTCTGGGGGCCACCTGGCTGGCTTGTTGAAGGATTTTTCTTTGTTTTAGGGGCTCCCATATTTTTCCTGAGTGTTGTGTATTGGTTTTTAGCTATACTCTTTGACTGGAAGAAAGAAATTCTGTGGAGGATCTGAGAAAATAATCAACCATTGTTTGTTTAAATATGGCTGAGCCCTGCCCTCTCCCAGCAGCCCTTCAGGGGCGTTGAGTAAAAGTTTTGGCAACATCACCTCCTTTGTTCTGTGGCTTTGAAACTCATTTTCATATTTGCCATGTCAGAACTTCTTGGAGCTTGGAATTATCTCCCGGCTTCTGAATTTGCTTTTTGGTTCACGTAATCCTTTGGGTTATTTGGTTATTTTGACAAATATGTGTGTGTGTACACACAAATATATATACACAGACACGTGTATTTGTAAATATATATGTGCATAAGTGTATATATACTCATATGTTTATATGATCATTTAAGTATATATATGCTTACAAATATATAGGTATGTGTACATATCTACACATGTGTATTTCTAAGTATATATGTACATATGTGTATATATACTTGTATGTTTATATGCTTATATAAGTATATATACATATATTTACAAATACATATATTTGTACATTTAGACATCAGTATTTGTAAATATATGTGTATATATACTTATGTGATCTATATATTTAGAAATACATATATATGTTTACATATATACATATATACACATATGTGTATTTGTAAGCATATGTGTACATATGTTAATACTTATGTTTATATGCTTATGTAAATATATATGCCTGCATATTTACAAATATGTATGTATACACATTATACAAATATGTGTATTTGTCAGTATGTATGTACATATGTGTTTATACTGATATATTTATGTAAGTGTACATACATATAATTTACAAATACATATGTGTATATACCTATATACCTATGTATTTACAAATACACTTGATTGTCTTAAAAATCCCATTGTTCTTTATTATTATTTCAATTAACAAATTTAAAAGATATATATTTATGGGATACAACATGATGTTTTGCTATGTGCACACTGTGGAACTGCTACATCAAGGCAAGAAATATATCCATCACCTTTCATACTTATCATTTGAGGGAAGGGTGGAAATCTTTAAAGGGTGTTCCTTTAGCAATTTCCAAATATACCAGGCATTGTTATTAACTATCATCCCCATGTTGTATAACAGATCTCCTGAACTTACTCTTCCTAACTGAAATGTTGTGTTCTTTGTACATCTCCCCTTTTTAATATTTTTTCCCCAGAGGACTTTGTCTCTGTTTTCACTGTGATCTCAGCATCTTTTCATGTTTCAATTCCTTCCAAATTAGGGGTTTCACCTTCTGCTGCAGACTGCTGTCCAATCAGCTGATGTTCTCTGGGGACACACCTGCCCTTTGCTGAGGTTGTGGATGGGAACTCATTGTGAGATTTTTTTGCCATGTGTAGATGGGCTCTGCAAGGTTGCAAGAAACAAAGTCAAAAAAGGGTGCAAGGTTCACATGTTTTTCACGTTTGAAAAAGCAAGTTTAAATTTTTTAAATTTTTTTACTGACGTATAATGATTAAGTCAGAGTATTGGGGGTATCCATCACCAGGAGTATTTTTAATTTCTTTCTTTTTTTTTTTTTTTTTGAGACAGGGTCTCACTTTGTTGCCCAGGCTGGAGTGCAGTGGTTCAATCATAGCTCACTGCAACCTGTACCTCCTGGGCTCAAGTGATCCTCTTGCCTCAGCCTCCTGAGTAGCTGGAATTGCAGGTGTGCACCACCACACCCAGCTAATTTTTAATTTTAAATTTTAATTTAAAAAATTTTTTTGTAGAGATGAGGGTCCTGCTATGTTGCTCAGGCTGGTCTTGAATTCCTGGGCTCAAGGGATTGTCCCATGTCAGCCTCCCAAATGGCTGGGATTACAGGTGTGGGCCACTGGGCCCAGCCCTGTGTTGGTAATCTCCTGTATTGTCATCTCCTCTTCCAGCTACTTTGAAATATACAATATATTATTGCTAACTACAGTCACCCCACTCTGCAAGACAGATGCCTCTTATTTTTACTCATATGTGGTAGCTTTAAAAATTGACCTCATGATGGGAGGATCACCTAAGCCTTGGAGAGGTCAAGGTTGCAGTGAGCTGTGATCGTGCCACTGCCCTCCAGCCTGGGTGACATAGCAAGACTGTCAAAAAAAAAAAAAAAAAAAAAAAAACCCTCATGGAGATAGAGAGCAATATGATAGATTCCAGAGGCTGGAAAGGGTGTGTGGGTTGGAGGCAGAATAAAGAAAGGTTGGTGAGTATAAGCCCCAATGTTTGATAAAAAAAATTTTTTTAGAATTATCCCAATTCCGGGAATTTGTGGAAAGGGGGCAAAATCCTCACTGTTCTACCAGTGCTTGGATGTCTGCATGGGCTGAACCATGAGAGACCAAGCTTAGGCACTTTGGTTGAACTTGGCCGGGGGATACCTCTTCCCTGGAATTTGCAGACATGACCCCACTTGTGTTCCAGCAAACTGCCCAGACATCTGCAGACCTTACTGCTCTGGATCCTGACTGTTTTCCAGTTCCCCTCTGGGCCAGACCTGTTGCAAATATGCAGGATGGACCCTAAGAAAAATGTCACTGAATTGAGAGGCAGTCCTTCAAATACAAAGCAACCTCTCCAGTAGGAATGCTGTGCTGAATTCATGAACATCTCTAAGTTCTTAGAGCATCAGAAAATCTGCACGAAAATTCATCTGTCTTCCTCGGGAATGGCAGTGAAGGGCTAATGCTTTCATTTGACTTCTCCAGAACTGAGCTGAGCAATTGCATGGTCCAGGCTGTGACAACTGTCACATGGAGAATGGTGACAGCCCAAGGGATACATAGAGAAGCTAAATGTGGAGTGGGGATGTTCTTGAAGACAGAACCAGCCCTAATGCACATACCCCAGACATGAGCGATTCACACCAGAGCAACGGCTCCAGCATGAATGTGGCTTTAGAATGAATCCGTGGGTACATGGTTGGTGCCAGCCCCTTTGTTTGGTGCCATCATATCCATGACTTCTCAGGCACATTCTGTGTTTGCTGCTGCTGCAGATCCCACTCGCCAAACAGATCCACATTCAAATGAACATAGGAGGTCCCCACACCCTCCACCCCATCAAAACTGGAGCTCTTACTCCAAAGACATTGGACACTCCTGGTCCCAGCTAATTTCTGCTGCTGCCTCTTGCACAACCCAAAGACGTGTAAGCCAAGACTTGATTGTGGAACCTAAGAGAGAAGACAAGCTCTTCATGATAACCTGCCTACCACCACCAGCTCTAGGTCCACAGGACTGATGCCTCATAAGGTAATGGAGCTCATGAATGTGGGTTGTACCTTCTGGGTGTTTTGCTACCTTGCATGTCAAGCTCTGCAGCCTTCCAGATCCCCTTGTTCTCTGACTGAGAAAGGGAAAAGGAAGCGGCTGAACATTCCTGCAGTGATATTGCTACAGTCTGAATGTCTGTGTCCTCTCCCAAATGCACATGTTGTGATTGAATCCTGTGATAGCTATTAGTGAGTGTCAACTTGATTGGATTGAAGGATGCAAAGTATTGTTCTGGGTATGGCTGTGAGTCAGTGGACTGAGAAAGGCAGACCCACCCTCAATCTGGGTGGGCACAATTTAATCAGCTGCCAGTACAGCCAGAATAAAAGCAGGCAGAGGAACGTGGAAAGACTAGACTGGCTGAGTCTTCTGGCCGCCATCTTTCTCTGGTGCTGGATGCTTCCTGCCCTCAAACATCAGACTCCAAGTTCTTCAGCTTTTGGACTCTTGGACTTACACCCGTGGTTTGCCAGGCACTTTCAGGCCTTCAGCAACAGACTGAAGGCTGCCCCCTTGGCTACCCTACTTTTGGGGTTTTAGGACTTGAACTGGCTTTTTTGCTCCTCAGCTTGCAGGTGGCCTTTTGTGGGACTTCACCTTGTGATCATGTAAGTCAACACTTTTTAATAAACTCCCTTTCATAGACACATCTATCCTATTAGTCCTGTCCCTCTAGAGAATCCTGACTAATACAAATCTGAAATGTGATAGTATGGAGAGCTGAAGCCTTTGAGAAGGGGTGAAATGATGAGGACTCCAGCCTTATGAATGGGATTCGTGCCTTTATAAAAGAGACTTCCTTCCACAATGTAAAGATGCAGCAAGAAAGCACAATCTTGGAAGCAGAGAGTGAGTCCTCACCAGACACTGAATCTGCCATGCCTTGACCTTGGACTTCAGCCTCCACAGCTGTCAGCAATAAATGTCTGTTGTTTATAAACCATCCAGGCTGTATTAGTCTGTTCTTACGCTGCTAATAGAGACATTCCCAAAACTAGATAATTTATGAAGGAAAGGTTTAATTGACTCACAGCTCCACATGGCTGGGGAGGCCTCACAATCATGATGAAAGACCAACGGACGTCTTACACCGCCACAGGCAAGAAGCAAGCTTGAGCAGGGAAACTCCTCCTTATAAAACCATCAGATGTTGTGAGACTTATTCACTACCGTGAAAGCAGCACAGGAAAGACCCAGCCCCATGATTCAATTACCTCCTGCCCCACCGGGTCTTTCCCATGATAATGGGAATTGCGGGAACTACGGACATGCACAACCACACCCGGCTAATTTTTGTAATTTTAGTAGAGATGGGGTTTCACCATGTTGGCCAGGCTGGTCTTGAACTCCTGACCTCAAGTGATCCATCCACCTCAGCCTCCCAAAGTGCTGGGATTACAGGTGTGAGCCACAGCGCCTGGCCTAGGTTAAATTTCAAAGTGCCCTGGAGGACGAAATCCATTCAGGTGTTCGAGGAGTCTTATAATTTTATTTTTGGCTTACAAATGGCACATTAAAGTTTTAGCAATGACAGTGACAGAATAAAAGATCTTGTTAATTATGATAACCTTGTAGTTTTCCTCTGGGACATGTACTGTCTATAGGAGTTTTAATTTCCATATGGTCTTTTTATTGCTCAGAATTGCTGGCTTCTTAACTTACTTGGGAACTTGTTTCAGGATGAACACTCATGACAAAAGCAGGGATGTCTATAGTTTCTTGAAAACTTTAGTTTTCCACCTAATTTCTGTGCTGACATCTCTACTTTCTCCGTGCTGTTTGTCTGATATATTCACCAAAATATTAGATATAATGGGGTCTGGTTAATCATCATCCATCCCAACTTTTCATAAAATTTTAAGCTCCAATACCCAAAAAATTAAAACCAAAAACTAAAATAAAGACATCATTCAAGTTCTTGGATTCTAACTAGGATAAACACTTCGCCAACCTTTATCTGTTATTAAGCAGTTATAGACCTATGCCTCAAATCTAAGAGACTGTCAAGAACTAATTTTTTGGCTGGACACCATGGCTCCCACCTGTAATCCCAGCACTTTGGGAGGCTGAGATGGGAGGATCGCTTAAGCCCAGGAGTCCAAGACCAGCCTGGGCAACATGGTGAAACCCCAACTCTACTAAAAATACAGAAATAAGTTCGGCATGGTGGTGTGCACCTATAGTCCCAGCTACTCGAGAGGCTGAGGTGGGAGGATCGCTTGAGCCTGGGAGGTCGAGGCTGCAGTGAGCTATGACTGCACCACTGCACTCCAGTCTGAGTGCAGACTGAGACCCTCATCTTAAAAACAAAAAACTGTTTTTTTTCTACCAATTCTGTGGTATTTGAACTTAAAAAAATAATAATAAAACCCTCTTGGTCTCAATTTCCTCATCTGGACCAGATCATCTCCAAAGCTTTCTCCAACTCTAGTGACACGTGTATGATTCTATTACTTAATTTCCGAGCGTAAGAGGAACTGTAAATGGATTTGTTTTCCCTGTCTTTAATCTGCTTCCTCTGTGAACACTTTTCAACTTTGAATTTTGAAATCATGATAGATTCAACAGTGCTGCAAAAGAGTATAAGGCATTCCCTCTCATGAGTTTTTAAAAAAATAATGTAATATTTATTGGAGAGAGATGCACTAATATATAAATTACTGAAATTAGCTGGTAATGTACTTTGTCTTCGGAAATGTTTTATTGTTTCCTCTATACTTCTATTCCCCCAAATCCCATAACGTATCACCTTGCATTATTTATCAACAAGATCAATCTCAATCAAAGAGCAAGATTGGCTATTATGTAACAATGGCAGCAAATAATGTGTTCAAATGTGGGTTTGTATGTAGAAAAATTGGTAGGGCCAAAGATTTAGGTTTACAAATAATCCTGTTAGAGGTGATATTGAAGTCATTTTGGAAGAAAGCATTGTGAAGTAAGCCCATTTAGGGAAGATGGAAACAAGGTGATTAAAGTCAGGAATGCTTTTACGAGCAATAAGTACTAAAAGCAAATTAGGAAAACAGGGTATCAAGAAGCATTCCATGGCATGATTGTTAGTAAAATAGAGAAGAGTGAACTTCTGGGTGTAAATCTATTGATAAATACTATAGAAGCAAAAAGGGGCTTGAAGACAGACCAGCCAGACGTGGTGGCTTATGCCTGTAATCCCAGCACTTTGGGAGGCTGAGGCAGGAGGATCATTTGAGTTTAGGAGTTCAAGACCAGCCTGGGCAACATAGTGAGACTGCCATCTCTACAATAATTTAAAAAAAAAAAATAGCCAGGTATGGTGGTGCATACCCATAGTCCCAGCTACGCAGGGGGTGGGACTGAGATGGGAGGATCACTTCAGCCCAAAAGGCTGAGGATGCAGTAAGCCCTGATCATGCCACTGCACCCCAACCTGGGTGACAGAGGGAGACCTTGTTTCAAAAGGGAAAAAAAAAGAAAGAAAAAGGAAAAGAAAGGTCAAGTAAAAATTCATAGGAAGAGATGATGAAATCATAGAATAGAAATGGAAGCTTTAAAGAGAATGATACCTCAGCTTTCTGAAACTGCCTTTGCAAAAATTATATCAGTGAAAAAAATTACGGCAGTGGGGGAGATCCCACCTAGCTAACCCTCCTCTTGCCTTTAGCCTCCAACCTGCAAGACATTTTGCTTATAGTTTAAGTGATAATAGGACTTCCGCAAAACTCAACTGCCTTTGTAAAGCAAATGAGAGATCACCAGGCTAGGCCAGAGGAGTCTGAATTCTGCTAAAGTGCAGACATAAATGATTGGCAGCCATTATTCCAGAGGTCACAAGCTTTGCAACTTCCCCAATTACTCCTGCAGATAACATCACCATTGCAGAACAGAAGGACTGGCCTTTTGAGACGTCTTTTCGAGTGTTTTTGCATTTCTGACACCCATGACAACACCTGGACCCACAGACTGAGGGCTTCACACTCCTATGGCCCCACCCAGGAGCAACTCAGCCCTGGAGGACAGTTTCAGCTCCCTGTGATTTCATCTCTGACCCAACCAAACAGCAGCAGGCACCCATTGCCTAGCCACACAGACTCCTCTCCCAAACTACCTTGAAAAAACCCTAGCCTCCAATTTTTCTGTAATAACCTTGTCTCCCATGTGGCATGGTTGACCTTGTGTCTATTAAGCTCTTTATTTCAATGTCATGGTCTCAGCAAATTGGTTTTGTCTGTGCAGGGGGGTAGAAAGAACCCATCATGCAGTTACATCTCCACTTGACAAATATTTATTTCCCTGAGCCCTCATTGAGTTCCGAGGCTGAGATTGTGAGGTATTAGAAGCCACGCTCTGTTTAACACCCTTACACATATAATCCAGCCATCTCACTTCTGGGTATAGATCCAAAATAATTGAAATCAGTGTGTTGAAGAGATATTGGCACTCTCATGTTCACTGAAGCATTATTTATAATAGGTGAGATGTGGACACCATGCCAATGTCTATGTGCAGATGAATGGATAAAGAAAATGTGCTTGTCCAGCCCTGGTGGCTCATGCCTGTAATCCCAGAACTTGCACAGGCTGGGGCAGGAGGACCACTTGAGGCCAGGTGTTTGAGAGCAGCCTGGACAACACAGTTAGACCCCCTCTCTTAAAAAAAAAAAGTTTTTAAATTAGTTGGGCATCATGGCATGTGCTTGTAGTCCCCAGTTACTCAGGAGGCAAAAGTGGGAGTATATTGCTTGAGCCCAGGAATTCGACACTGCAGTAAGCTATGATCATGCCACAGCACTCCAGCCGGGGCAACAGAGCAAGACCCTGTCTCTAAAAAATGAAGATGAGGAAGAAGGAAGAAGAAGAAGGAGGAGGAGAAGAAGGAGGAGGAGGAGAAGAAGGAGGAGGAGAAGGAAGATGAGGAGGGAAGAAAAGAAGAAGGAGGAGGAGGAGGAGGAGGAAAGTAGAAAATGGAATGACCTACATAAAATTTGGAAGTGCAATGCTTTTTGGTAACCAAACATCTACCAAGGCCAAGCCGATTCTCACTCTTCTACTTTGAGGGTACGTGATCTTGGAAAAGTTATAGAACTTTCATTAGTCTCAGCTTCTTCATTCAAAACTCAAAGCTCTAATTTATCTTCTATAAGATGAGTAAAATGAGGGAAACTGTCACAGTTGGAAGGGGCAAGAATTGAGACCATGCAGTAGAGATTCTTGAGTCCAGGTGAGCATCAATCACTCCCATGGTCACTTAAGGACCCTGTCAATACACAGCCATTTCCACTCTAGTGAGCTTCTCTAGGGCTATACTGCACAGCATCCACCATGCTCCTTCCAATTCAAGACACAGCTCCCAAACCCACTACATGGCTGTCGTACTGCACCTGGTCACTCCATTTTGCTTCTCTTCTTTTTTCTTTCCAACCTTTATTTTAGGCTCAGAATGTCCACGTGCAGGTTTGTTACATGGGTAAATTGCATGTCGAGGGAGTTTGGTGTCCAGATTATTTCATCATCCAGGTAGGAAGCATAGTACCCAGTAGGTAGTTTTTCAATCCTCTCCCTCCTCCCCGCCTGCACCCTCAAGTAGCCCCCAGTGTCTGTCGTTCCCAACTTTATGTCCATGAGCACCCAAGGTTTAGCTCCTACTTAGAAGTGAAAACAAGCAGTACTTGGTTTTGTGTTCCTACATTAATTTACTCAGGATAACGGCCTATAGCTGCATCTATGTTGCTGCAAAGTATTCCAGGGTGTTTATGTACCACATTTTCTGTATCTAGTCCACCGTTGATGGGCATCTAGGTTGATTCCATGTTTTTGCCATTGTGAATAGTGTCACTCTATTTTCCACCCTCAAATAAAACTATGAATTTATTCTATTGTGTCCCTCCCATTCCACTGTAATGTTTTTTCTTCCATTTCTCATCTAAAGCAAAATCATTTTCCCTCTCTTCTCCATGGCCCCATCTTCCCACGGTCTTTCAGCACACCGTTTCCATCCACAGTGAGGTCAGGAGGAGGTAGTTACCATGACTCCCTGCTGATGTTTATGCCTCTGCTTTTGTAATAAAGCACATCATTGGAAGTCCATGTCTTCCAACCATGCCACGTTCTACAGTTCTTGTTTGCCTCACAAACATCTGCTCACTGTCAGACGTCTGGAGTTTCAATCAATCCGTAAAAGTGAAGGGGGCTGCTCTGCTGTGGCCCTTTATGGCAAAGAGCTCTGAGCTCTGAGCCGGGAACATCTGGAGTTGCATATTTGATCGGGAGAGCCTATTGCAAAGTGACTACATTGCAGTGAAAGGAAAACAGGGACATCACACCTCATTTCTCATGTGGATGGAAATCTGGACTCTCGTAGAAGCTGAAGAGTGGAATACTCTTGGCTAGCTCCTAGAGCCTAGCTTTCATCTCTGGCCAAAGATCCATATAGCAAAACATTCTCTTTGCTTTCTATTCCTTGCTTTGACAGATTTCTGGAAGGAGCTTTTTCATTGAGTAAATGCGGACAATAAATTTCTCATCAAAGGCAAAATGGGTTTTGTGACTATTACCCATGTTTTCTCTAGTTTGCATCAAATAAACTGGGTTTCCAATGGCCATTAATTCTCCCAGAATAGAGACACTCATATAGTTGCTGGTATAGTGAAAAGGAAAAAAAAAAAGGCCCATCATTCAGGATTTTTATAGTCAAATCTCTGTTCATTTTATCACTAACAGTATGCCATAATCTCAGTATACGGTAGTATTATTTTCACTATACTGGAAAATGGAAGATTACAGTGAGAAAACTGTGTTCTACAGACATAAGAGGACTGCTCACTTAGTTTCATGTGAGTTGCTTTCTAATAACATTGCAGGAGGCTATTTTGCTTCTGCTCTGTTCTATTCTCTTATGCCATGCTCTTCTGAGCACCTACATTTCTGAACTGGTGTTTATGTTTAGGAAAATCTCTTGTAATGGAAAGAATAAAACTCTACTAACAAAAGCTAAGGAGTTCAATCACATATTCTTGTAGTATCAGCAATAATGACATCATCCCTTTGTATTTACTGGCAGTGATAAATCTTAACAATTTAAGTAAAACTAACAAAGTAAATCTAACAGAATCTAACAATTAAAGTAAAAACTGGATTTAGGGTAGCAAACATAAGAAAGACCTGAGGATCATACAAAACTATCCCTTTGATCTTCCTTCTCCATCTTTCCCCACAGGAGTGGCCAGAATTGTGAATGAGAATAAGAGCTATGCCTCCTTCCTCCCTCAACAGTAAAATGGTGCAGAATAAATTTAATGTGGAAAAAAAATGGAGATAAATGCATGACCTGGGATATTATCCAGTGGAGCCACAAGAAGTCTTTCAAACCAGTGACAATGGAATAAATACAGTGCAGCCTATGGATTAGAGTAAATGGAAACTTTTCAATTAGGAGAATAGAAAGCTTGCCTTGTGGGTCAGAGCTTTAAATCTCTTTGTGTTATGCTGCGTTTCCATTGTTGCACCATCTATAATATTTTGATTATTTGGATATAGAGGAAAGTGTAACCTCTTAGCCTGCAAGAAATAGCATATAGCATCATACAACTCACTAAACAAATAAATCAACCTGTTTATTGCTTAAAAATGTATCACACAAATTCAGTTTCTGCTTTGTTATTGTAAGGCTGTCCAATGGGTAAATAAAGCATGGTTGTATGTTAAAAAAAATAGAGGGGGGAACTGGAAGAAGTCCAACCACAATCTATTGTGCAAAATCTTACAGAAGCTGGGTTGAAGTGCTTCGTAACACTTTATTAATGTTTGTTGTAGACACTGTGATGCCAGGCCATGGAGAAACCGATGATCTGACAATTGTAAATCACTCAAATGTGTACGTCCATAGAGCAACATGGATTTTAAGAGGCTGTCTATATTTCTAGGAGAAAATTTACTAACACATTCACCCAAATATTTAACTTAGTATGATACATCATTTACTGTGTAAATGCCTGATTGAAACAGTATGGGGGAAAGCTGTTTTTATGGAGAAATAAGGAATAAGGAATTCACTGTTTGCTTTTTGTGTTTGGCCTGAATGTAACAGCCTTCACTCTCCTCTACCAGAATGTCTGCGGGCAAAAACACAATGGCAGCACTACTGAGAACAAGACCTAGACTTAACCTTGCAATTGGAGTTAAGGCGGGTTTTCCAACTGTAACTTCAATTTCTGCAAAGCAATCATTGATCTGAACTTCTTCTATGAAGGACATTTCTAAATGATATAAAGGTGGGAAAAAATAGAAAACTTATAGGATAATCCTCATTAATTAAAATGGTAGTTATTATTTGCTTTTCAATATGTAAAATTTTCCCAAAACAATTTTTTTTTTTTTTTTGGTAGAGATAGAGGGATTTCACTTTGTTGCCCAGGCTGGTCTCAAACTCCTAGACTCAAGCAATCCTCCTGCTTTAGCTTTCCAAAATACCGAGATTACAGGGGTAAGCCACCATGCCTGGTCCCAAAACAATTATATCATTATGTTCGACTAGCCTGAAAGATTTCCTCATAATCTAATGTCATCTAAATTATGAAATTGATTGGGAACTTGAATCTGAATTTTGGAATATACACAAGGCACATGAGTTCCTAAAAATAGGAAATATATTCTGATTATCCTAATAATAAAATGCCCCTGAGAAGTAGCAGGCATTTAACATTTTGGAGCGCCATTGACTCTGAATCCCAAAGTAATGTAATATTTAGAAATTCAGATTTTTTTTTTTTGAGAGTCTCACTGTGTCACTCAGGCTGGAATGCAGTGGCGCAATCATGGCTCACTGTAGCCTTGACCTCCTGGGCTCAAGTGATCCTCCCACCTCAGCCTCACAAGTAGCTGGGACTACAGGTGCTTGTCACCATGGCCAGCTAATTTTTCTTTTTTTAGATATGGGGTCTTGCTATGTTGCCCACGCTGGTCTGGAATTCCTGGGCTCAAGCCATTCTCCCATGTTGGCCTCCCAAAATGTTGGGATTATAGGCATGAGCCACTGAGCCTGGCCAGAAACTCTGATTTTTAGTAAAAGCCTAGAGGATTGTGTGCAGAATTTGAAAATATATCTTCTTGATCAAAACATGAAATCTTGCAGAGATATGAGAGTTCTGATGAATAAGAATTTGGATAATTCACACAGAAATAATGCATTCTTGTCCTGGGCACACAGGAAAACCACACACAATTCAGACTCACCACTCCTGGACCCAAACCTGCAGTCAGGACCAAGTGGTCAGGACCTAGTTAAGCCAATGGAGTTTGGCTACAAGACCTGCCTCATTAAAAATAAATCACTTTTGATATGCTAATTACCCTAATTTAGTCACTGTACATTATACGTATTGAAACATCACTGCGTTCCCCATGAATATGTGCTGTTGTTATTTGTCAATTTTATGTTTGTTTGTTTTTTAGACAGGGTCTCGCTCTGTCACCCACGCTGGAGTGCAGTAGCACGATCTCAGCTCACTGCAACCTCCGCCTCCTGGGTTCAAGTGATTCTCCTGCCTCAGCCTACTGAGTAGCTGGGATTACAGGCACCTGCCACCACGCCCAGCTAATTTTTGTATTTTTAGTAGAGACGGGGTTTCACCATGTTGGCCAGGCTTGTCTTGAACTCCTGACCTCAGGTGATCCACCCGCCTCGGCCTCCCAAAGTGCTGGGATTACTGGCATGAGCCACCATGCCTGGCCTTATTTTTTAATTAAAATTAAATATATATATTATGATAAGTGTATATAATGAGATATATACACATATATGTGTGTGCATGTGTGTATGTGTGTGTATATATATCTCTCCTGAATTTGCCCCCCCCAAAAAAAGAAAAGAAAACAGAAAAATAACCAAATCTCTCCCAAGCAGTGGCATCCTAAGGGTTTATCCTAAAGGTGCAGCCCTCTGTTCCACAAATAGGTAAGAAGCAGATCCACATCTATAGGGAATTTTAACCTAATATTAAAACAAACCCAAGTGGGCTTGTTTGTAGTTATCACCACACATCGGCCATTCTTCACAATTTTATTTACAAAGTACAAAGCTGATATTATTGCAAACTGATACAGTTGTTTTTGCGTTTTAATAATAATATTGTGTATCAGAGCTTCAAGATATTTGTTGTCTTTCAATGAGCCCTGCGTTCCACAGGAAGATCAGGGAACCGTCACAGTCAACCGGCAACACAGACAGGCTCAAAGCCCCGTGCTCTTTCTGAGAATAGATTTGCACGAGTGCAGAATCTTCAGTTTAGGTTTCCATTTCCCATGCTTCTAAATACTCTTGGGTTTAAAGTGTGGACTGGAAAGCAACATTGAGAAACGTAATGAAAAAATAACAGCACTTAGGGGCCAATTTTTTTTTTCTTTTGGAGACAGAGAATTGCTATGTCACCCAGGCTGGAGTGCAGTGGCGTGATTTCAGCTCACTGCAACCTCTGCCTCCCAGGTTCAAGTAATTCTTCTACCTCAGCCTCCGGAGTAGCTGAGACTACAGGTGTGCACCACCACACCTGGCTAATTTTTGCATTTTCAGTAGAGATGCCATGTTGGCCAGGCTGGTCTTGAACTCCTGACCTCAAGTGATCTGCCTGCCTTGGCGTCCAAATACAAATGCAAAGTGCTGGGATTACAGGTGTGAGCCACCACGCCTGACCCAAATCAATCTTTCAACCATGTAGAGTTCACTTATTTGCAAGCATTTCTGCAGGTGGCTTTTCCCTTTTCTCAAAAAATTGACATAATTAGAATGTATTAATCCATTACTTTTCCATTTATACAATAATATTAATTTTATTGTAGAGATTTATGAGGCACAATATGATGTTTTGATATTTGCTCACATTGCAGGATGATTAAATCAAGCTACTTATTTATCACCCGACATATTTTTGTATATGTAGTGAGAATATTTTAAAATTTGTTATTCTCTTATCAATTTTCAAGTATACCATGCTATTAACTGTAGTCACCACACTGTACAGTAGATCTCCTGAACTTATTCCTCCTGTGTCACGGAGATTTTTGCATCCCCTGACCAACATCTTCCCTAATTCCCTACCCCACTCCCCAGCCCATGGGAACCACGGTTCTACTCTCTACTTCTAGGACTGCTGCTTCTTTAGCTCCCACGTAGAACTGAGATCGTGTGATGATTGTTTTTCTGTACCTCGTTTATTTTACTTAATGTAATGTCCTCCAGTTCCACCCATGTGGCTGCAGACTGCAGAGGAAAGAATTTTATTCTTTTTTTTTTTTTTTTTTTGGGACAGAGTCTCACTCTGTCACCCAGGCTGGAGTGCATTGGTGTGATCTCAGCTCACTGCAACCTCTGCCTCCCGGGTTAAAGCAATACTCTCGCCTCAGCCTACAGTGTAGCTGTGATTACAGGCACCCGCCATTGTACCTGACTAATTTTTGTATTTTTGTAAAGACAGAGTTTCACCATGTTGGCCAGGCTGGTCTTGAACTTCTGACCTCAGGTGATCTGCCCGCCTCAGCCTCCCAAAGTGCTGGGATTACAGGCATGAGCCACCGCACCTGGCAGAATTTTATTCTTTTTTATGGCTGCATAGTCATTCATTGTGTATATGTACCACATTCTCTTTATGCACTCATCTGTTGATGGGCATTTGGGTTGATTCCATATCTTGGCTATTATGAATAACACTGCAATAAACACGGGAGTGCAGCTATCTCTTAACCATACTAATTTCAATTCCTTTGGCTATATATTATCAGTGGGATTGATGGGCCAAAGGGTAGTTGTATTTTTAATTTTTTGAGAGAACTCCGTACTGTTTTCCATAATAACTGTACTAGTTTATATTCCCACCAACAGTAGACAAGCGTCCCCTCTTTTCTGCATCCCCACCAATACTTATATTTTATCTTCTTGAGAGTAGCCATTCTGACACGTATAAGGTGGTGTCTCACTGTGGTTTTCATTTGCGTTTCTGATCATTAGTGATGTTGAGCATTTTTTCATATATCTGTTGGCCATTTGTGTGTCTGTTTTTGAGAGATACCTATTCAGGTCCCTGGCTCATTTTTAAATTGGGTTATTTGTTTTCCTGCTGTTGAGTTTTTGAGTTTCTTATGTATTTTTGATATTCACTTCTTATCAGATGTGTGGTTTGCAAATATTTTATTTCTTCTTTCCTTCTCTCTCTCTCTCTTTCTTTTTCTTTCTTCTTCTTTTCTTTTTTTCTTTTTTCTTTGAGACAGGGTCTTCCTCAGGCACCAAGGCTAAGGTGCAGTGCTGGGATCACGGCTCCCTGCAGCCTCTACCTCCTGGGCTGAAGCAATGCTTCCACCTCAGCCTCCCGTAACTGGGACTACAGGCATGCACCACCATGCCTGCCTAAAGTTTTTCTTATTTTTTGTAGAGACAAGAGTCTCCCTATGTCACCCAGACTGATTTTGAACTCCTGGGCTCATGTGATCCTCCTGCCTCAGCCTCCCAAAGTTCTGGGATTACAGGCATGAGCCACCGTGCCCAGCCAAATATTATCTTTCAATCTACAGGTTGTCTATTCACTCTGTTAACTGTTTCAGTGGCTGTGCAGAAGTATTTTAGTTTGATGCAATCCTATGTGTCTATTTTTGCTTTTGTTACCTGTGTTATTTTATTTGTATTATATTTTACTGACATGACCATACCTACCAGTCCCATAAATGACAATCTTTACTATGTTTCTGAACTGTCATTATTATTATTCCTCTAATTCTATAACAGTTGTTGAAAATCCTTTTGTTTTATAAAGAAAGGGGTATTATAATATAATTCAGCCCCGGTGTCAGATATAGTAGATATACCACTGACCTTGTCCCTTCCCTGCCAATGATGAGAGGCTTAAATGGTGGTGTCCCCAAATGGAATGAGTTACTTTCCTGATTTATTGCTTGAAAGTTGTATTGATTATCCCTTGTTCTGTAACACATCACCCCAAAATTTAGCAGCTTCAAAGAACAGATTTTATTATATCATGCAGTTTCCAAAGATCAGGATTCTTGGAGAGGCTTAGCTGGATGTTTCTGGGGCAGGTGTCTCATGAAGTTGCTGGGAAACTCTCTGTTGATGGCCGGAAAGTATTCCCAAGAGAGCCACCCAATGAAGAATATGCCACTGGACTTCCTGGGAGCAGGACATAAATTTTTTTTTGTACTAATCTGCTGAGATTTGGAGATTATTTTTTGAATACTCAATATGGGTTTTTCTGCACCAAATATTTTTCAGAAACTTTTAAGAGAAGTTTTCAATATGAAAAATGAGAGTTTCAGGAAAGAAAATTTCCCTATTATTTATGCCTTCCCTGGATTTGAGCTTCCTTGATCTATTCCCTGCAGTGATTCCACATAGAGAGCTGTGGGAATATGTTTGCAATCCTCATCTTTATAGTTAGTTTCTCACAAAAGTTAAAAGAACTTTCATGACTGCAAAACTAATGCAAGATTCTATGAAAAGTTTATTTCCTTTTAAAGCACTGCATGATTACAGATACTGTTATTTCAGCTCTCTTTCTCCTTCCCCTTAAATCCACAGAAGTACAAATGAAGGTGGTTTTTCGAGTGGAAATTTCACTTTCCATGTTGAACAGTGCAATCTAGTAGATGCCACAATAACCAAGTAAATTTGGGATTGATTGAAACCATATAGTGATTACACTTGTTTGATACAGATACAGCCTAAAACTTTCAGGGAGCATTTGCTAAGGTTTGCCTGGAAGAAAAAAACAATGGTAAATTTTTGCATGAAAATGGCCAAATGTTTCCCCAAGCAGTTTTACTTGTCTTGTATAAGTTATATTTTATTTTCAAATTGTCATCATATGCCATCTTTAATTTTGCCTATTATGACCTCCCTCTGAGTGGGAAGCAGAGGATCCTAGGTGAATGAAATGGAATGCGATTAATTCCCAGGCTCCTGAGACTCGGGGGAAGAATGCCAGCAGTGTAGTCAGGGGCCACTCTCGGTTCTCAGCTCCCTGTCTTGGTCCTGCTCCTGAGCTCTGCAAAAGCCTTCCCAGGTCATTGCAACCCTCTCCTCCTCCCCCGGCGGGGGATGCAGAGGGAATCCCCACCAGGTTTCACTTCTGCAAGGTCACGGGTGAATAGACTTGAGGGTGAATACACTCTCGAGCCGCGAATGGACTCTAACTTTGAGGTGGTGGGTGGCAGAGCTTGATCTGGTCACAAGTGGACGGATTTGCAGAGGTTCACTGAGGTCTCTGACTCAAAATGACCAAGAACCACTTGCTGTTCGCATCCAACCTGGACGTGCATGAATTGGGCTTCTGCTTCTTCATTGCAGACGTTTAGAACTGACGCGGGTCTTTGCTGCATCCTCTCCAGAACCCTGGATTTTACAGACAGCACTGAGGTCCTTTCACAGGCTCCGTCTTCATCCTATCGTAGAGCTCACTGGCATGCCATTCTGCTAACTCTTTTCTTCTGTTTTGGAAAATATCATTTTTATTTTTAAAATGTGAATATATTTCTATGTGTACATATGTGAATCATTTATGCATAAGTGGTCATTGAAATTGTGGGTGTGGATGGCTTCAGGTAGAGAGAGACGAGATAGAAATACAGGGAAACTTGGGATTGCTCCAGGGAGGACATGAAAATGGCAGCATTCTCTCGGAGACTAGAAAGCTTCTATCACTTAAGCTGAATGGTGGACCCATGAGGGTTTGCATTATTGTTGTAAGTCTTCTTTGGAGCATATTTAAAATTCAGTTGCAACATTTAACAGACAAGATAGCTTTACGAAGGATAAAGTAGGCAGACTGATTAGAAGGAAAACTGCAGGGTATCACTGTAGGAGAAGGAGGAGGAGGAGGGGAAAAAGAAGGAGGAAGAGGAGGAGGAGGAGAAAGATGCGGAGGAGAAGGAGGAAGAGAGGAGGCAGAGGGAGAGAGGAAGAGAAGAGCAGGAGGAGAAAGAAGAGCAGAGGGAGGAGGAAGAGAGGAGGAGGAGAAGGAAGATGAAGAGAGGAGAAGAAAAAGGAAAAGGAAGCGGCAGAGGAGAAGGAGGAGGAGGAAGAAAGGTCTACTGCCTTCAGGGCCATTTGAGTCAGAGGAGTACCCACTGCAATCATGATGATGCAGTCAATGGGAACAAAGGCTGACTGGCATGAAATCAGGAAGAGCGGCTGAGAACATGCACACACGAAACAGATAGGACTGGGGAGGTGAGAGCAATGAAGACCACATCTCATCCTGTAGTGCACGAATCCATCTTGACGTTGGCATCCATGAAAGTGACTCCATGAAAGCATGAAATCTTATCCCCTGCTCTCATCCTGGAAAAGGTTCTTGAAGTTCCCTCCCTGCAACGTTCACTGGAGGAACTGAACCTTAATTGCTACTAAGAGACCTTTTGGCCGTGGAAGAAATGCAAGATAAAGTCTAATTGGCTGATGATTACATATGGGCCCACATTCAGGAATAATTTATCTTTTGTGTTTGGCAGCAAATTTTCGGAGCTCAGAGCTAATGTTTACATGTTTTTGAGCTTGTGTGATACTGTAATTTTGCAAGGCTTTGGATGGAGATATTTTGATTGGCCCTTTTGCTTATTAACTCAAGGCTTATAATAAATCATAAAACATCATCATAACTGAATTATAAGGCTGGAAAGAATGTTAAGGAGTCAGTAAGAGCAAGCAATCCCCAACTGGTGCTGCTGCTAAGTATTTCCAGGCACCTGCAATGTTGGGGTGCACTTCACAATGTTTAGGACAATCTCCCCCTGTGTCTGATGGGTTGTGAAAATTCCCAAAACTTCCACTCTCTCCACGACACAATTTACCAAAAAAGTTGGGTGCATTTTTGTTTGTTTGTTTGTTTGTTTTGCTAGGGCTGCCATCACAAAATTCTGTATAATGAGTGGTTTAAAACAACATAAGTTTATTGCCTTATGGCTCTGAAGAGCAGAAGTCTGAAATCAAGGTGTCAAGCACGGTTGGTTCTTTCTGGAGGCTCTGAAAAAATCGGCTGCTGTGTTCGCTTTTGGTGAATTTCATTAATCCCTTGGTGTTCTTTGCGTGTAGAGCTGGCATTCGATCTCTTCCTCTATGGTCACTTTGGTAATATTTATTTCCATCCAATAGAGCAAGGGTCCCCAACCCCCAGGCCATGGACCAGTACCAGTCCATGGCCTGTTACGAAGCAGATCACATGACAGGAAGTGATCAGCGGGTGGGCGAACAAGCAAAGCTTCATCTGTATTGACAGCCATTCCCCATCGCTCACATAACCACATGAGTTCTGCCTCCTGTCAGATCAGTAGTGGCATTAGATTCTCACAGAAGTGTGAACCCTATTGTGAACTGCACATTCGAGAGATCCAGGTTGCCCACTCCTCATGAGAATCTAATGCCTGATGATCTGTCACTGTCTCCCATCACCCCCAGATAGGGCCGTCTAGTTGCAGGAAAATAAGCTCAGGGCTTCCACTGATTCTACATGATGGTGAGTTGTAGAATTATTTCATTATCTATTCCACTGTAACAGTAATAGAAATAAAGTGCACAATCAATGTAATGTGCTTGAATCATCCTGATGCCATCATCCTGCCCCAGACCCATGTAAAAATTGTCTTACATGAAAACTGTCCTTGGTGCCAAAAAGGTTGGGGACTGCTGCAATAGAGAGTGGAAGGTGAAGCAGAGTGTACAGAAATAATCCGACAGAAAGGAGCTTGTTGTTAGCTGGTGCATGTAGCTTTCTGGGACCACTCTCTTTACTATCTCTATCTTGTCAGCACCAATACTCATCAGTACTTCACATGGCAAATACGAGTTTAGCACAGGCATACCATAATCAACCTAAACGAGAGATTTGTCTATTATGACAGACACTACCTACTAATACTAATGTATTAATACTTACTATTACTCATGCATTTATGAGCTATGGCTATTGTAAACAGGGAGGCAGTTCTTCTTTACAACTGAATGACCTACCCGAAAGTCAGGGTGAGGGAAGACTCCAGCTCATTAACTATCAATCTAGTATTCAAGAAACAGACCAAATGGTGCTTGTCAATTTGAGTTTAAAAGTCTACTCCTGGCCGGGCGCGGTGGCTCATGCCTGTAATCCCAGCACTTTGGGAGGCTGAGGCGGGCGGATCACGAGGTCAGGAGATCAAGACCATCCTGGCTAACACAGTGAAACCCCGTCTCTACTAAAAATACAAAAAAATTAGCCGGTCGTGGTGGCGGGAACCTGTAGTCCCAGCTACTCCGGAGGCTGAGGCAGGAGAATGGTGTGAACCTGGGAGGCGGAGTTTGCAGTGAGCTGAGATTGTGCCACTGTACTCCAGCCTGGGCGATAGAGCAAGATTCTGTCTCAAAAAAAAAAAAAAAAAAGTCTACTCCTATTATAAATTTTCTCTGCCCAGCTTTAAATGCAAAGTTCCATAGCTGAAATTAATTGTTGGTTTCTCGACAGAAAACATGAGCAAGCTGTGTTGAGTCACTTCACGGTATGTCTTACCATGGGATTGTTGACCAGAATAACGTTTTATTAGACCCAATTAGGGATTCATTAGTGGGAAATACACGTATTTGGATTTCGCAGATGATGAGACATGCCCTGTTGGTTTACCTCATCAAGTTTTGACCGATAAGATGCCTGGGTGACCCTATCAAACAGAAATTCTACTGTGGTTTGAAATATTAGAGTTGTAGCAAAGCTTGCTTCTCAAAAACATACCAGCCCAAAGGCATACGTTTTGCATAATATTTATTGCAATATTTGGGCATGTTTATATACAGCATAAAGATTCTTTGGCACTTGTGCCTCTTGGGTTAATTGATTGTTATGTCTTTGATCTTCTGCCAAGTTAAAGGTTATTCGGTAGTTTCTATGAATTCAGAGACAATTTTACAAACCACTGCCTTTCCAATGTGAAAAGAATGCCTGGGTGAAGTGACAGTAACAATTGCGGCTTCATGAAACAGAGCGAGAATGCATCCTCTCCCACGTCGGGTGGGTGGGATCTGAGTGATGAGACTGACAGTTTCATTGGTGGTGGAGAAGAAAAACTTATTTAAAACAAATAACTGCATTTTGCCAAGGGCTGTCACCTTTGCCAAGGAAGCCGAGTTTGAATCCACCCTGCAGAAGGTGCAAAGAATCTTTAAGCAATACGTAAACACGCCCAAATATTGTGACAAATAAATAAACAGGGAACACAAGTTTTCAAGAGAGGGACGTGAAGGAGGAAGCAGTCTCAGTTACCCCTTCTGGCAGCAAGGCTACCAGGAGGAAGGCACTCCAAATGCCATGGGCAGAGCAGGATGACCAGAGTGGCATCCTTTCCTGGGCAATGAGGGGCCCAGAAAACACAGAAACACCTTAAACAGCAGCTGCATTTGTCTTTTATCAATATTTAAGCATGGATTTTTTTACACGGAATCACAGTTATCCATTCCATATTGCTGGCTAAATGGCTACATTATCTATTTTTTTCTGATCCTTCATTCTTTCATTTGTATTTGGAAACAGCAAACGCTGCTTTCAGATGACCACAGAATATTACCACAGTGAATCTTTTCCAGCAAAAGGTATAATATTTTTTATTCTGTGCTAGTTCAGTGCTTATTTCATAGTAAGATTCATGCATACATACATATATACACATACACACAAGTAAGTACATAGGCATTGTCATGGTTAATTATATGTGTCAACCTGGCTGAGCCATGGGGTTCCCATATATTTGGTCAAATGTTACTCTAGATATGTTTATGAATATTATTCTGGTTGAGATTAACGAATGAATCAGTAGACTTAGTAGAGTGGATTGTCTTCTGTTTTGTGGGTAACAGAGCACTTGATTCAATGGTGGTGTCATTAGGGAACAAGGAGGAAAGACAAGAAAACAGAAAAGGTTGTTGGCCACTGTGGAAAACAGTGTGGAGATTCCTTAAAGAACTAAAAGTAGAACTACAATTCGATCCAGCAATCCCACTCCCGGGTATCTATCCAGAGGAAAAGAAGTCATTATATGAAAAAGAATTGTCCTCTGTTATGAGGGTGGACATAGAACAAAGCAAAAATGGAGTAACAAAGAATTTGCTCTCTCTGCCTGTCTTTGAGCTGGGACAATAGTTTTACTCCTGACTCCACACTGGACTCAGACTGCAACTCTCACCATTGGCTCTCCTGAGTCTCAGACCTTCAGAGTGAGACTGGAACTCTCACCATCAGCTCTCCTGGGTCTCAGGCCTTCAGACTCAGACTGGAACTCACGTCCTCAGCTCTTCTCAGTCTCAGGCCTTCACACAGGAACTCACACAATCAGCTCTCCTGGGTCTCAGGCCTCCATACTCAGACTGGAACTCACATCATTGGCTCTTAGACTCAGGCCTTCTCACAGGAACTCACACCCTCAGCTCTCCTGGGTCTCAGGCCTCCATACTCAGACTGGAACTCACATCATTGGCTCTTAGACTCAGGCCTTCTCACAGGAACTCACACCATCAGCTCTCCTGGGTCTCAGACCATCATGCTGGAACTCACACCCTCAGTTCTCCCAGGTCTCAGGTCATCACACTGGAATTCACACCATCAGCTTTCCTGGATCTCAGGCTGTCACACTAGAACTCACACCATCGGCTCTCCTGGGTCTCAGGTCTTCAGACTTAGACTGGAACTCACACCCTCGGCTCTCTTGGGTCTCAGGACTTCAGACTCAGAATGGAACTCACATCCTTGGCTCTCTTGGGTCTTAGGTCTTTAGACTCAGACTGAAAGTCACACCCTCAGCTCTCCTGGGTCTCAGACCTTCAGACTGGAACTCATACCTCCTGAGTCTCCAGGCCTAATAACTAAATCTACAGGCAGCATCATGGATGAACCTTAGAAATTCAAAATTGGCAGGAAAAATATACATAGGAGAGTATGTGCTATGTTAGCAATAACTATGATTCAAAAGTGAGCAAAAGTGAACCATAAAATTTAATGCACCCAGATAAATTTAATTTTTAATTTACAAATAATCAATATATGTATGTATGTATGGAGTACAGTGTGATATTTTGATATATGCATACCTTGGGGAAGGATTAAATTGAGCAAATTGCCATATTCATCGCTTCACCTACTTATTTGTTTTGTGTGTGTGGTGAGAACATTTAAAATCCACTCTCTTAGCCACTTTGGTTTCTGTTGCTTTTTTTGAGACAGAGTCCTGCTCTGTTGCCCAGGCTAGAGTGCAGTGGTGGGATCTTGGCTCACTGCAATCTCTGCCACACGGGTTCAAGCTATTCTCCTGTCCCAGCCTCCCAATTAGCTGGGATTACAGGTGTGCACCACGATGCCTGGCTAATTTTTGTATTTTTAGTAGAGACGGGGTTTCACTATGTTGGCCAGGCTGCTCTTGAACTCCTGACCTCAAGTGATCTGCCCGCCTCGGCCTCCCAAAGTGCTGGGATTATAGGCGTGAGCCACCCTGCCCAGCCTTGTGGAATGATTAAATTGAGCTAATTGCTGTATTAATCACATCAACTACTTATTATTTCTGTATATATGGTGAGAACATTTAAAATCCCCTCTCTTAGCCACTATGAAATATATATTATGTTATTATTAACTGTTCTCCATACTGTAGAATACATCCCTAAGACTTATTCCTCCTTTCTAACTAAAACTTTGTACCCTTTGATCAACATCTTCCCAATCTCCAACGCCGAGGCCCCTGGGAACCACTGTTCTACTGTCTGTTTCCGTTAGTTCAATTTGTTTAGATTCCACATAGAAGTGAGATCATAGGCTGTGTTTCTGTGCCTGGCTTATTTCACCTGGCATGATGTCCTCTGGGTTCATCCATGTTTTCTTAGTCTTAAGAGAGTACCAACGAGACAGGACTTTTAATAAAATAGCGTGAGAGGAGAGGGATCAAATTGGGATTGAAAGCAATTCATCTGAAAAAAATTCCTATAGCCTCTTCCTTCCAGGGTCCATCTTACTGACCTAGTTTGAATGAGGTCTCCACCCTCTGAGGCGTAAAACCAGCAAACGGTGGTGGCAGCATAGTGCAGTAGTAGAGAATCCACTCTTACATCAGCAAGATGCGTTCAGGGCTAAAGAATTGTTGGAGATAGGAAACTGTGCAGGAAGGATTCACTGCACCTAAAACTAATTTGCTTTGTGTGTGAAGTGTTGGGTATCTTTAAAGGAAAACATGCATTGGTGTGAAAGGATGAATATGCAAAGCATGTTAAGAAGCAAGCCAATAAAATAAGCATGGATCCAACAACCCACATAAAAAATGGAGAATATTTCTCATTCATTGTTGTTTTCAAGGCTTGCTTCTATACTGCCTTGAAAATCCCACCGTCAAAGTTTAATATTTTCCTGAATTTTTTGTGTAATAAAAACGTAACAATTTTGCCTAAGAGCTCTGTTTTCCTAATCAATATATTATGGTTTACTTAGGCTAGCATTTGAATCATATTCATTGAGAGCACACTGCATAGTCTGTATTTTTTTTTCCCTTCCAACAATTTGGAATTTCTGAGATTCAGCCATGACTCTGCACACAGATTTAGTTAATTCATTTTGCCTTTGTACAGTCTTTCATTATGTAAGTATTTCACACGTTATAGATCCATCCCCCTGACAGCGAACATCTGAGTTGTTGCAGGGTTTTACTGTTACGAACATTGCTGCTAAGGGCATGCTTATCTATGTACAAGAGTATGCAAGAGTTCCTCTAAAGTACATACCAGCGAGGGGAATTGGTGGGTCGTGTTCTGATTTAAAGGTTGGTGCCAAAGGGATCTCCAACATGGTTGTACTGATTGATGGTCCCAGCAGCAGTGGGTGAATGTTCTCATTGTTTGACATGTACATTAGCAGATAGATTTAGCCATAATTAGAGACTGCTCACTGATACCAAACCAGTTTTTCCCTCTTTAGAGCTTGACCACATTTTCCATCTGCTCCTGGAATTCAGTGTCTGGTTGAGTTCTAGCCAAGGAAATGTGAGTATAAGCATGTGTCCCATGGAAATCTCCCACGAGTGAGCTTCCATGAGCTTTTTCCTTGGAGCTGGTAAAACTGAAACAGTGGCCAAAAAAATCAACAAACAAAAACAGGGATACCTTGCAAGGCAGGTGTTGGAGATGGCAGAGTACCAATTTGGCAATAAACCTGAGTGTCTCCTCACCACTTGGAGAAAATCTACCCAAGCAAGAACACCTGCAAAGGGCTAGTAAAGTAGCAAAAATAAACTACGATTGTGTTGAGCCAATAAAATCCTGTGGTGCCTTTTTTATATTGGTGAGCATTACTCCAGGATTCTGAAAGGGATCAACCTTGTGCATCTAAAATGACAGCGTACTCTGGTGGTAACGTGCATTTCTTATTGTCTAATGTGATTGGCCAAATTGTCACCGGACTACTCAACTGTCATAGTTCCTCTGTTGGAAAGCCCTACACTTTTTTATCTTTGCTCATCGAAAGACTGTAAAAATAATTGTGAGAAAGGATGCAAACATGTGAGTATGTGTACATAAATATTTGTAGACTTTTATAACTATCATGCGTATAGAACATGGGCATACATGTACAAATGTGTTCAGAAATAAGGCAATTTTAGGAATTATTTAATTTAAGGTTTCTTTTATTTCCGGGCTTTAAAGAATATCCACGGAGCTGCACATAATGAAGGAAGTATATTTGTGCCCTGATTGTGAAGAGTGTTATACCAGTTGCACAGAAATTTGCATGGATCAGAACCTTATAAGCAAAAAGGAGCAATTCCAAATATTAAAATTACTTTTACTCCCTTGTCATTGAATGTTTCTGGGTGATAGCCAGAGCTCTACATTAGCAAAGTCTCATATAATTTTCTGTAATAATGGACATGTTCTATCCTGGGCTGCCAAAGTGTTAGCCTCTAGCCATTTGCGACTACTGAGCACTGAAATGCAGCTGGTGAGACCAAGGAAGTCATTCTATTCTTTAATTTCTAATTTTAATTTTTGTGGGTACATACTAGGTGTATATATGGAAGTGAATTCTTATTCCTATTTTATTTTAAATCCTTTAAATTTGAATGTAATTAGCCACAGGCAGCTAGGGGTATGATGTTGGACAACGCACCAGATCTACAGGAACTTGCCATTCAAAAGGTCAAGCAGCAACACTTCGCCTGCTCAGGACTTACTGCATCAGACTCATTTGAGAGCACGTTCAGGTTTGAGAGCGTTACATGAACCACCATTTGCATCTTGCCTTTTTCTTAGAGACAGGGTCTCACTCTGTCATCTAGGCTGCAGTTCAGCGGTGCAATCGTAGCCCACTGCAGCCTCAACCTCCTGGGCTCAAGCAATCCTCCCAACTCAGCCTCCTGACTAGCTGGGACTACAGGCACACACCACCATGCCCAGCCAATTTTTGTATTTTTTTAGAAACAGGGTCTTGCTATGTTGCCCAGGTTGGTTTTGAACCCCTGCTTCAAGTGATTCTCCTGCCTCGGCCTCCTAAAGTGCTGGGATTACAGGCATGACCATTGCCCCTGGCCTAATCTTGCTTTTATTCTCTTTGTCAACCACTGTGAAAATCTTTCACATATTGCCTGGTTGTTCTCTTGTTGCCATTTGAGCCCATTTGTTCTCAGAAAGCAAGTGGCATTCCATCATCCCCAGGTCAAGCAGCCAAGGAAGATATTAGGTGTCAGATGGCTGAAAGTGTTTACAGTCCAATTTGCACACACTGCGACTGAGTTACTGTTAGGATTCTGCCATTATCTGAGAGTGTCAGATAATGGTTGATCCACCATTTTCTCAGACCCCAGGACACTTAGAATGACTCCCACGAATTCTTTCTGCAAATGGTTCCAAGGTTCATAGACATCATTGTGTTTCATCATGGAGGTGGCATACGTCAGATTTGAGCCAGCGGACCGTGGGAACACAGAAAGCAGCATCCGCCAGTAGGGTGAGTCCAGGGCAGGTTCTTGGAAGAGATGAGGGGATTTTGTGAGCTGAGCACAGAAGAATGGGTACTGGCAAGGCATGCTTTCTAACACTTACAGAACATTTCCAAAACAGTGAGTTGGGTGAGTCCCCATTCCTGTATATTTTATGAAGAGGCTAGACATTGAGAAATAATCGTGGAGTGAGGTGAGAGGTTGTGGGTGATGACAGAATACAAATATTTGCACGTATGCACGTCTGCCTAGCTGCCACATTTGGAATATATGAGTGTTTAGAAATGTAAGTGTAAGAAGAGCTGGGCATGGTGGCCCACAGCTATAATCCCAGTGCTTTGGGAGGCTAATGAGAGAGGACTGATTTAAGATAGGAGTTCAACATCAGCCTGCACAATACAGTGAGACTCCATCTCTAAAATAAATAAAATAAAATAAAATAAAACAGTCAGGGTGCTGCAACACACCCGTAATCCCAGCTACTCAGGAGGCTGAGGTGGGAGGATCACTTGAGCCCAGGGAGGTCAAGGCTGAAGTGAGCTATAATGGTGCCGCTGCACCCCTGCCTGGGCAACAGAGCAAGACCCCACCTCCTAAAATAAAAACTAAAAACTTTAAGTACAAGAGCGAAGTGATTTTTGGTTGATGATAGCTGGGGGAGGTGACTTTAGGGAAAGCAAAGTAAGAACGTGGTAGATCCTAAAATGTTTAAAAGCATTTATATAGATGGGCGCATGCACAACTTGCTTTTTTCCTTGTGCTCTGAAACTCAGTGGGTACTATAATCTTAAACGTACATGGAAAAGCAAGCTTAAATGCATACATACTACCACCAATCGATCCAGCAATCTCACTCCTTAGTATGTGGTACCCAAAAGAGTTGAAAATGTATGTCCACACAAACCCATGCACACAAATGTTTGTATGGCAGCTTTAGTCACAATTATCAAAACTATTTCAACAAAATTATATTTCCCTTTATTTAAGAAAATAGTGTTTATATTTTAGAGGAGTTTGGGGTTTACAGAAAAGTTGAGAAGAAGGTACAGAGATTTCTCATATAGTCCCTGCTCCCCTTCCCCAACTTCCCCCATTATCAATATCCCCACAAGAGAGGTACATTTGTTCTAATGAACCTACATGGACACATCATTATTGATATGGTTTGTCTCTGTGTCTCCGCCCAAACCTCATGTTGAATTGTAATCCCCAATGTTGGGGAGGGACCTGGTGGGAGGTGATTAGATCATGGGGGTGGATAAAACTTGGAAGTTACAAAGATGTGCTTCAGGCAGTGAATGGATAAATAAATGATGATACAACCTGATCATAGAATATTATTCAGCATATGAACCTCGAAAATTTGAGAGAGGTCTCAGTAAATTTAGAAAGTTTACTTTGCCAGGGTTGAGGATGGGTGCCCGTGACACAGCCTCAGGAGGTCCTGACAACATGTGCCCAAAGTGGTCATGACATAGCTTGGTTTTCTACATTTTAGGGAGACATGATACATCAATCAATATGCGTAAGATGCACATTGGTTCAGTCCAGAAACATGAGACAACTCAAAGCAAAGGTGGGAAGACTCGAAGCGGGTAAGGAGGCTTCCAGGTCATAGGTAGTTAAGAGACAAATGGTTGCATTTTTTTGAGTTTCTGATTAGCCTCTCCAAAGAGGTGATCAGATATGCATTTATCTCAGTGAGCAGAGAGGGGACTTTGGATAGAATAGGAGGCAGGTTGGCCCTAAGCAGCTCCCAGCTTGACTTTTCCCTTTAGCTTAGTGATTTGGGGACCCCAAGATTGATTTTCCTTTCCCAAACAGTAAAATGAAATGAGCTATCAAGTCATGAAAAGTCATGGAGAAATCTTAGATGCACGGTACTAAGTGAAGGGTTCCAGGCGTCTGAAAGGGTATCTGAAAGGCTGCATGCCATATGATTCCAACTCTATGACATTCTGGAAAAGACAAAACTATGGAGACAATGAAGAAGAAAATCAGTGATTGTCAGGGCTTAGGAGTGGGAGAGAAGAATACAGAGGATTTTTAGGGGAGTGAAACTACTCTGTGTGGTACTAGGATGCTGGATCCATGCCATTATACGTTTGTCCAAACTCTTAAAATGTACAACACCAAGGGTGAGCCCTACATAAACTATGAACTCTGGTGAAAATTGTATCAGTTTGTTCTCATGCTGCTGTAAAGACATACCTGAGATGGCTAATTTATGGAGGAAAGAGGTTTAATTGACTCACAGTTCTGCAGGCTGCTTAGGAAGCCTGGCTGGGGAGGCCTCAGGAAACTTACAATCATGGCGGAAGTTGAATGGGGATGCAGGCACATCTTCACATGAAGGAGCAGGAGAGAGAGACCTTAGTGAGGAGGAGGAGGTATACATTTTTCAAACAACTAGATCTCATGAGAACTCACTCACTACTACGAGAACAGCAAGGGGAAAATCCACCCCCATGATCCAATCACCTCCCACCAGGTCCCTCCCCCAACACTGGGGATTATAATTCAGCATGAGATTTGGGTGGGGACACAGAGACAAACCATATCAACAATGATGTATCCATATAGGTTCATTACAACAAATGCACCACTCTGGTGGGGATATTGATAATGGGAGAGGTTGAGGTAGGAGAGCAGGGACTATATGCGAAATCTGTACCATCCTCTCAATTTTGCTGTAAACCTAAAACTCCTCTAAAATATAAACTCTATTTTTAAAAAATAAAAAGTAATAAAATTTTGTTGAAAAAAATTATTCTTGGCTGGACACGGGAGCTCATACCTGTAATCCCAGCACTTTGGGAGGCTGAGGCAGGTGGATCACCTGAGGTCAGGAGCTCGAGACCAGCCTGGTCAACATGGTGAAACCCCATCTCTACTAAAAATGCAAAAATTAGCCAGGCGTGGCAGCGCATGCCTGTAATCCCAGCTACTCAGGAGGCTGAGGCAGGGGAATCACTTGAGCCCAGACGGCAGAGGCTGCAGTGAGATCGTGCCACTGCACTCCAGTCTGGGTGATAGAGTGAGACTCTGTATCAAAAAAAAGAAAAGGAAAAGTCATTCTCCTAAGTTCAGAAAAGAACAGGATGAGGGGTGAGTAGGGAGGTTGTTTTTATTTTCCCATTGAAAACCACTCAATCAATATGGATGGATGAGAAACAGCATTTTCCGGACATCATTATCTACTTAGGTATCTTTGAAAATTCCAAGTGGAGCAAGGAAACAGCACGAGGAACCCGCAGAAGGAAGTGCTGGGAACAAGCTGGGCCTCTCCCATGGTTTTGGGTGGCATAGAGCTGCCGGGAGACTGGAATTTCATGGAGACTTTGCATGAAGTCTGCCTCGTTGGGTCAGGTTTGCCGTCAGCATGCAACACCTTGGGAACAGACAGCCGGGTAGAAAGCAGCAGGGCAAATCCATGAGGATGTCAGAGGCCGCAAGACAACCACGCCTAAGGAAAAACATCACACTAAGGTCACACTTGCTTTCATTTCTGAATCATAAATGTGCGAGATGGAGGCATATGGATGGATGAAGCAAATTAATGAAGTGTGCAGCTGTCCTGTCGGATTGCTAGGCAATAGAAACAAAACCCAGGCGGCTGTCGTGAAGAATGCAGACAGCCTGCACCACCGCCCACAGAGCTTGCTGCATGACAAAACCAATGAGACTCCCAGAACAGGCGGGAAAACATGTCCAGGGTTCTCAGAAATGCCTTCGGCAGAGCTGTGCCTCTAGGGAGTTGCATTCGCCACAGAGATCCTCACTTAGTGAAAAGCGACAGCTTCCCTGCTCGTTTCCAAAATGAGCACCTGTTGAATTGTTTGAGTTGTGACGAATGCAAAAAAAAAAAAAAAAAAAAAAAAATCTCAGGGGAAAAAGCTAAAACGTTAAGGAATTTTTTTTATTTGCATGGGTTATCAGCCCCCGCAAGTCTCATGATGCTGCTGTCAGTCCGAGACCTGATGTCATAGCCTGAAAAACTCTGCTCAGCGTCTGAGGTTTAGACTCCCCTCTTAACAAAAGTAATTTATCTTGACCTCCTAGTTAAGAAACCACAGGTATTTAGAATATTGTACAAAAAGGGACTGCCAGAAAAATCTCATACTCGTGTGCAGTGGGCTTTGCTCAGATGCGGGAAATGAAAGACATGTTCAGACATGGCACCCTCCAGTTTTGCGGTGGGCCAAATATTACAGAAATGGTTCAACCCTGTCACCGAGATCATGTGAATTAACTTTGTCCTCACCCTTTTCAACAAAGGGTGCTGGGATAATTGGCTAGCCACATGCAGGAGAATGAAACTGGATCCTCATCTCTCATCTTATACAAAAATCAGCTCAAGATGGATCAAGGGATTAAATCTAAGACCTGAAATAAAAATTCTAGAAGATAACATTGGAAAAACCCTTCTTGACATTGGCTTAGGCAAGGATGTCATGATCAAGAACCCAAAAGCAAATGCAATAAAAACAAAGATAAATAGCTGGGACTTAATTAAACTAAAGCGCTTTTGCATGGCAAAAGAAACAGTCAGCAAAGTAAACAGACAACCCACAGAGTGGGAGAAAACCTTCCCAATCTATACATCTGACAAACGACTAATATCCAGAATCTACAATGAACTCAAACAAATCAGAAAGAAAAAAAACAAACAATCCATCAAAAAGTGGACTAAGGACATGAACAGACAAGTCTCAAAAGAAGATATACAAATGGCCAGCAAACATATGAAAAAATGCTCAGCATCACTAATGATAAGGGAAGTGCAAATCAAAACCACAATGCGATACCACCTCACTCCTGCAAGAATGACCATAATCAACAAATCAAAAAACATTAGATGCTGGCGTGGATGTGGTGAACAGGAACACTTCTACACTGCTGGTGGGAATGTAAATTAGTACAGCCACTCTGGAAAACAGTGTGGAGATTCCTTAAAGAACTAAAAGTAGAACTACGATTTGATCCAGCAATCCCACTACTGGGTATCTACCCAGAGGAAAAAAATAAATCACTATTCGAAAAAGATACTTGCACACACATGTTTATAGCAGCACAATTGACAACTGCAAAATCGTGGAACCAACCCAAATGCCCATCAATCAATGAGTGGATGAAGAAATTCTGGCATATACGTACAATGAGATGCTACTCAGCCACAAAAAGGAATGAATTAACGGCATTTGCAGCGGCCTGGATGAGATTGGAGACTATTATTCTAAGTGAAGTAACTCGGGAATGGAAAACCAAACATCGTATTCTCACTCATAAGTGGGGCTAAGCTATGAGGACTCAACAGCATAAGAATGACACAATGGACTTTGGGGACTTGGGAGGAAGGCCGGAAGGGGAGCGAGGGATAAAAGACTACAAATAGGGTGCAGTGTACACTGCTTGGGTGATGGGTGCATCAAAATCTCGCAAATCACCACTAAAGGACTTACTCATGTAACCAAACACCACCTGTTCCCCAAAAATCTATGGAAATATAAAAAAATAAAAATAAAAACTCTGTCCTGGAACCAGGTTGGTTTTGGGCATTGTGTTGTGTTGTGCTGTGGCATGTGTGGCCTTGTTTGAGTGGTATCTGCACAGAACTACCCAATGAGGTGTCTGGGATGGTTTGCTCCCTTGGTGATCTCGAGGTGCGGTCTCAAGTGTTTTGTTGTACTATGTGGTGTCATTGCTTGTTCTTCCTTGTGTGGGCTGTTTATTAGTCAGGATTCTCTGGAGAAACAGAACCAACAGGAGATATGTACATATAGAGAGAAAGATTAAAATAAAGTATATTAGTTCGTTTTCACACTGCTGATAAAGACATACCCAAGACTGGGCAATTTACAAAGAAAGAGGTTTAATGGGCTTACAGTTCCACATGGCTGGGGAGGCCTCAGAATCATGGCAGAAGGCAAGGAGCAGCAAGAGTTCACTGCACTCCAGCCTGGGTGATAGACGGAGACCCAGTCTCATTTTTAAAAAGAGGAACCCAATATATTATTATTACAACTCTTATTAATAGTTGCTTTGATTTTCTGCTTCTTTATTCAATGGTACCTAATTGAACAACATGCAGCCCACCACCAGCAGTCCATTTTCTATAAAACTTCTAACAGGACCAGGTGCAGTGGCCCACGCCTGCAATCCCAACACTTTGGGAGGCCGAGGTGGGCGGATCAC
Organism: Theropithecus gelada; assembly: GCF_003255815.1. Taxonomy (NCBI): domain Eukaryota; kingdom Metazoa; phylum Chordata; class Mammalia; order Primates; family Cercopithecidae; genus Theropithecus; species Theropithecus gelada. Next base: position 25,154,374 of record NC_037689.1, read on the forward strand.
AAGGTCAGGAGATCAAGACTAGCCTGTTCAAAACCAGCCTGGCCAACACGGTGAAACCCAGTCTCTACTAAAAATACAAAAATTAGCTGGGCACTGTGTGGGTGCCTGTAATCCCAGCTACTCAGGAGGCTGAGGCAGGAGAATTGCTTGAACCTGGTAGGTGGAGGTTGCAGTGAGCCAAGATCGCGCCACAGCACTCCAGCCTGATCGAAAGAGCAAGACTCCATCTCGGGCGGGGGCGGAGGGGGGAACTTCTAACAGGATGTAGTATCTTCTCTTGTAGGTTGGTGCATGGTGAGAATTTATGTTGCAAAATGGGCTGTCATGTTGCTTATACAGATCAAGAGGGCTAACACTGGTAATCGTTAATTCTTGAGTGAATCACATCATGATTTTTTGTGTTTTTAGTTTGTCCCTGGTAGATTCTGTGTCAAGAGTTTCCCATATGTTCAGAACTACAAATGAGGTCAGAATTTTGGAATTTCAAGTTTGGCCCCCATAGAGTAGATTGGGTAAGAGTGGGTTTTTTACGTAACACTGATTTATTTTACTGTTGATGGGGAAAGATATGCATTGGACAAAACTCAGTTATTCCAGTATCCCTCCTTTGCCATTTGTAAGTATCCTTGAAATTTTTTTTTAATTTCCCTGCCTTATCTTCCTAGGGAAAAAAAAGGTCAGAAGATAGGTCTAATCTGCCTGGTGTCTGACAAAGCACAGATCTTTTCAGATCATTGATTTTTGTTTGTTTTTAGGAGGCCAAGTCTAGCTCCATACCTTAGGGTGGAATGCGGTGGTGTGATGATGGCTCACTGCAGCCTCAACTTCCCAGGCTCAAGCAATCCTCCCACTTCAGCCTCCTGAGTAGCTGGGACTACAGATGTGCACCACCACAACCAGCTCATTTTTGTATTTTTTGGTAGAGATGAGGTCTCGCTATGTTGCCTTATTTATTTATTTATTTAGCTAACTATCTTTGTATTGTGTATGGTGTTTTCCTATATCTGATTCAAGAATGAATACAAAGATAGATTTTATCTGAAGATATTCTATCAAGTTTAAAACCATACAGTTGAACATATTGATAATTCTTTGGTCAAAAATGGTTCTGGGGTGTATTTCTCCGTTACATACACCTGGAGTACATTTCCTTATTAAATAAGTCTATATGAGAGGAAGGATAAGTTCAGGGGTTCTATTATACCACATGATGACTAAAATAAACAACAATGTATTACATACTTAAAAATTGCTAAAAGAGTAGATTTTAAATGTTCTCTCCACCAAAAACCGAGAAGTTGGTGAGGTGATGTTTATGCTAACTAGTGTCATTTGGCCGTTTTGCAATGGAAACACATATCAAAGCATCATGATGTTACTGGGCTCATGCGGTGGCTCACGCCTATAATCTCAGCATTTTAGGAGGCCCAGGCTGGAGGATCACTTGAGGCCAGAAGTTCGGACCAGCCTAGGCAATATAGTGAGACCCCCATCTCTACAATAAATTTTAAAAATTAACCAGGCATGGTGGCACGGGACTGTAGTCCCAGCTACTGGGAAGGCTGAGGCAGGAGGATAACTTGAGCCCAGAAGGTCAAGGCTGCAGTGAGTTATGACCACACCACTGCACTCCAGCCTGGGTGACAGAGAGAGACTCTGTCTCAAATAAAGGAAAAACAAAACAAAACAAAACATGTCATGCCTCATAAATATACACCATTTTTATTTATCAATTAAAAATAAATTAAGTTTTGAAAATACCCTCCCTTTTAAAAAACGAGTCTATATGAAACATCTATATACCCCTAGCTGGGAGGCTGAGGCAGGAGGATCACTTGAACCCAGGAGGTTGAGGCTACAGTAAGCTGTGATTGCACCACTGCACTCCAGCCTGGCTGACAGAGTGAGACTCTGTCTCAAACAATAAATAAATAAATAATAAATAAATATGTTTAAGAAACAATTCATGAAGACTTTCCAATTTGTTCCATTTCATGTGTTAGCTGATTTAGATTTTGAACAAGAAGACAGGAGTGATAAAGTTTGTACTTGGGTCCCCTGACGAATGTTCATGTTTTCATACACTTAGATGGGCATTTTTTCCATCACAAATGAGATTATGTCAATGTGTCCTGGGAAACACTAGGAAATTTGCATTTGATTGCAAATCAAAACATAATGAAATTTCACTCAAAGTGTATTTTCTGCATAACGCATTTTTATGATACTCTGGAGATTGTTTAAAGAGGCATCATTATGAAGAAGTATATATTCACGCAGACAGAAACACAGTGCAGGATCTACCATAACTAAGGCCTAATTTCCACCAGGAAATCCAAGCTCGCGTCTGCCTGATCACATACTTGTTTAGTAATTGCAAATTATCTGAACTCCAGGCTTCTTCTGGAGATCACCAAGGGGCTGCTTTTAATCAGTACCGGAAGCTGAGAATCAGGGAAATCACTGAATTTCATATTACTCAAATGTATTTTTATTGCAAATGGTACTTCATTAAGAACTACAAGTAACCATTTTACTTTATTTTTCATTTTACCATTTTTATTGAATTAGTATTTCCGTATTTTCTGCAGACATTTGGTATTTCTTTTTAAAACATTTTTGTTTTCCAATTGTATTAGGACACAGACACACACAGAGGTTTGATCACGTGGGGACACAGGAAGAAGACAGCATTTATAAGTCAAGGAGAGAGGCCTCAGGAGGAATCAGCCCTGCCCACACCTTGATCTCAGGCTTCCAGCCTCCAGGACTGTGGGAGAACCATTGTCTGTTATTTATAAGCCTCCCAGTCTGTGGTATTCTGTGATAGTAGCCTGAGATGGACTAAGACACCTCATAAGAAGACAGGATAAGGACACAGACACACACAGAGGGACGACCCTGTGAGGACACAGGGAGAAGACGGCATCTCCAAGCCAAAGAGAGAGGCCTCAGGAGGAACCAGTCCTGCCCACGCCTTGATCTCAGACTTCCAGCCTCCAGGACAGTGGGAGAATCAATGTCTGTTGTTTAAGCCAAGCATTCTGGGGGACCTGGTTATGCAGCCCTAGCAAACTAACACAGCAAGCATTATTTTCTCTCCTATATCTCAGGGTAAATCACCTTCCTTTAAAATGGTAGGACCCTATTTCATAAAAATGCATTCCCATCTCTCATGTCTATTTTTCTCAGAGTAATAACTATGAGTAGAGTCTCACCAATAAAGTTCTTTACCTAACATATAAAACTGGCCTTAACCACTAAGCCCTGAAAATTCATTTTAGATTTTCAATGTAATAATAGTTTTTACAACAGGAAAACCAAATTCAGTTACAATAATCTAAAAAGCACCCTCAAGTACATCATGTTCTTATTTTAATTCTTCTTTTACTCACACAATTCTCTTAGATGAAAGAAAAAAAAAAGAATAAGAAGACGAAGAAGAACCTCCAACTGTAAGCCAAGAAATTGTGGCTGGGCACAGTGGCTCATGGCCGTAATCCCAGCACTTTGGGAAGCCGAGGCGGGTGGATCACTTGAGATCAGGGTTTCGAGACCAGCCTGGCCAACATAGCGAAACCCCATCTCTACTAAAAATACAAAAATTGGCCAGGCGTAGTGACACGTGCCTGTAGTCCCAGCAACTTGGGAGGCTGAGGCAGGAGAATCACTTGAACCCAGGAGGCAGAGGTTGCAGTGAGCCGAGATCGTGCCACTACACTCCAGCCTGGGTGACACAGCAAGACTCTGTCTCAAAAAAAAAAAAAAAAAAGAAAGAAATTGCAGTAGGAAGCTGCCATATCCAAGTAGCTACGTTTGTGAATTAAGAGGATAAAGGAAATTGAAGAGGAGGATGACAAGAATGAGACCTCAGATGTGCTGTTTGTTTTCTCTTCTAATGGGTGTTTGCAAAAGAGTGGCACGTATAAGAGAAACTTAAGCTGTTAAAATAATTGCAGTATGCAATCCTTGGCTTGTCTTTCTTCCTGGTATTATGGGACTGTCTTTCCAGAGTTAGAATGGTGTTTCTAGGAAACCCAAGAAAAATATATTCATTTTCATCAGAAACTTAATGGGTGCATTTATTGAGAGCCTTCTCTGTGGTCATGCTGATATCACAGCAAACTCCATGATAGTTTGCTGAGTAAAGCAAACAGTGTTTAAATGCAGCAGTCCCCAACCTTTTTGGCACCAGGGACTGGTTTCGTGGAAGACAACTTTTCCATGGCTAGGGTTACAGGCAGGATGGTTTCAGGATGATTCAAGCACATTGCATTTATTGTGCACTGTATTTCTATTATTATTACATTGTAATATACAATGAAATAATTTAACAACACACCATCATGTAGAATCAGTGGGAGCCCTGAGCTTGTTTTCCTGCAACTAGACAGTCCCATCTTGGGGGGATGGGAGACAGTGACAGATCATCAGGCATTAGATTCTCATAAGGAGCGTCAACCTAGATCCCTCGCATGTGCAGTTCACGATAGGGTTCATGCTCCTATGAGAATCTAATACCACCGCTGATTTGCCAGGAGGTGGCGCTCAGGAGGTAGAGTGAGTGATGGAGAGCAGCTGCCAATACAGATGAACCTTTGCTTGTCCACCTGCTACTCACCTCCTGCTGTGCGGCCCAGTTCCTAACAGGCCACATGGGGAACCCTGTTTTAATATATATCATCTCTAATCTTTCCCCCCAAATCTCTGTAATATAAAGATTATTATTCCCAATGTACATCAAAAGACCCTGTAGGGCAGAGATGTAAAAGCATCAGCCTGATACTCTGTTGCTGGCATATATCATAGATGGTCATCAAATCCTAATTTTATACAGTTGCATGAAAGACATAAGTTCTAATATTTGACAGCAGGATAAGGTGCCTGTAGTTAGTAATAATGTATTGTGTATTTTAAAATAGCTAGAAGAGAAGATTGAAATGTTCCCAACACATAGAAATGATTAATTCTCATGTTACAGATACTCCAAATACATCTGGCCTGATCACTACATATTCTATGCAAGCAACAAACTATCACATGTACCCCATAGATATGTAAAATAGCATGTATCAATAATAGAAAAAAAAGTAAATGCAAGCAAGTTTCTCAAAAAAAATCTCAGTTTCTTCAAGTATCTGATATCATCCTTAAACCTGCAACTCCCTGTGCAAGAAGTCAAGCACGATTTTGGCTAGGGCTTGTGGGGCGCCTGATGTTTAGTTTGCACACCATGCAATTTCACGGGGTTTTTTTTGATGTATTCCATGCATCACTCTTCTGCAAAGCACTTGGTCCTAAGCTCACCATGAGCTCCAAAGGGTGGGAGCATCCACGGGAAGGAAGGTCTTTTCTGGGGTCATAAGCATTGCTTTGCTCAGAAGCAGCCTGGGCAGATGGAATTCTGGGCAAAGGATGCCAGGACATATGTTATAGTGCAAATCAGGCTGAAATATGAGAAAATGGCCGATGAGGGGATGTGTTGAGAACGAGGCAAAGGAGTCTGGCTTTCCCTTTTCCTGGGATAGCTGGAAGCATTTGAAGGATTTTGAGCATGAGAGAGGCGTGAGCAGAGATGAGCTGCTCAGACAGAAGTTGGCCTGTGGTTTGGGGTCCCCTAGACAGGAAAAGATTAGAAGCAGGGACACCACTGGGAATCAACAATTGATCGCCAAAAATTCACCCAATCACAATGTCAGGAAATGGCCTCAGAATACCTTGGATGCTGAAGGTCCCTTGTGTTAGTCAGATTGAATATACTTTGGATCTGGAGGTATACATTATATATTATGTATAATAGATATATTATGTATAATATACATTATTATAATTTAATATCTTAAATATTATAGTATATAATACTTAAATACTATATGTAATATATAGTATTTCAAATATTATAAAACACAAATTACATATTGTTTATTTCATATTATATATTAAATTGTCATTACTCTTAATGGCAGAAACTACAATTACTTTTGCACCAACCTAATAATATGTAATATATAACTATATGATATAATATACCATCATATGTCTATGTTATATATATGATATACTATGTAACCTATATACTATGTAATATGTACTATGTAATATATGATTAAATATGTTATATGTAATATATATCATATCCATTATATAACATATATGTCATATATTACATAGCATAAGGTGTCATATATCATATAACATGGTGTTATGTCTATGTATGTTATATACATTATATACTATGCAATTTATGTTATATACTATATAGTATATTACATTATAATTCAATATGTTATATGTAATATATATCATATACATTGTATAATATATATGTCATATATTATATAGTATAAGGTGTCATATATTACATAACATATAGTATTATAAATTATGTAATAGATAATATAGTTATATATAAGATGATGTAAATTATATATAATGTATAGCTATATTTTATAAATATATTTTATATCATATATAACATTTTATACTATTTTATTATTATATTATTTATTTTATTATTATACCATTTTATAGTATTTATATTATATATTACATTTTAAACATTTAAAATATTACATATTATTTACAGATAACATTAAATTTTAATAACAATTTATTATATATAACATACATATACAAATAATTATATATAATATGCAATATAATAAATAATGAAATATTTATCAATAATGGTGACTTCAAAACACAAAATCAAAATGTTTATCGATGTGATGTCAAAAGGCTGTTGTTATTAAGCTCTGAATGGAAGGGACCAGTCTTATTGGGCAGAGGTGGAAAGACAGAATGCATTTTCCTATTCATATTTAACCAAGATCTATTGTGCTTGTATTTGTAGCAGCAACAGCACCAAGAGGACATGATCCCTGTCCTCGGAGTCACACATCGTCCAAAAACTCACACAAAATAAGATGCTAGGGATGAACTTAGAAAGTGCTATGAAATAATAGCTGGGTATGGTGGCGCGTGCCTGTAATCCCAGCTACCCGGGAGGCTGAGGCAGGAGAATCGCCCGAATCCAGGAGGCAGAGGTTGCAGTGAGCCAAGATCGTGCCACTGCACTCCATCCTGGACGACAAGGGAAGACTCCATCTCAAAAAATTAAATAATTAATTAAAATTTAAAAATAAAATAAAATTAGTAATAATCACAAATCACATAGCAATGAGCTTCCTGGAAGCTAAAGGAAAAAAGTGAGACATCTTCTGTGTTATGATTAATACATTTCTTTGGTAAGAAATTATGCAAAGCTTTTCCAGTCATATCTGAGTCATTCACACCAAAAATGTCTTCAACAGTACCCCTGCAGGAAAGACAGGATCACAACTGAAAAGTGCAATCTGTTACAGATATTCTAATTTTAGAGGTCCGTGCACAATAAGAAAGTACTGCTCAGCAGTAGCAATTCTGTGGAGAACTACAACAGAAGTGGGCTAAGAACTCAGCTTTTGGATGGTCCAGATTTTATTTTACTGAAAATAAAATCTATGCTATCCAGGACCATGAGTCCTTCAAAAATGCTCCTCCAATAGCGTGTCTCTCAAGTAGTTCCATTTTAGGATCATATCATCTGGCAGAAGCATGGATAACCTGCATTTTTCTGCGGTTGTTTAAGCGCATGTGCATAAACCCTAATGATCGATGATGAGAAGAACGTGGTTACAACCCTGCAAAGGAAGGTTCACGGGCAGAATGGCTGCTGGGCTTCCCTCAGTGCAGCTAATATAGTTCTTAAAAATGAAAGTCCTCTCCACTTCTATCTATCTATCTATCTATCTATCTATCTATCTATCTATCTATCTATCTATCTATCTATCTATCTATCTATGTTTCTATCCATCATCTATCATCTATCATCTTTTTATCTATCTTTCTATCATCTATCATCTATCTATTTGTCTACCTATCACTTATTATCTATCATCTTTCTGTCTTTCCATCATGTATGTATCATCTATCTATTTTTTCTGTTTCTCTATTCTCTATGTTTGTATTTCCATCTCCTATACACACACACACACGCACACACACACACACACACACACACCCCAAATCTCCAATCTTCTGCTCCCTTTGGCAATATAGTTAGATCATTTTATTCTAGGAAATATGTCCAAGGAAAACATGGGAGTCACTGGTCCCGACCACAGAAATATTTCTATCACAAAGAACATGGATTGAGCAATGCAGTCTCTTTGTGAAGAATGAGGATCCATTTTATGCAAAAGATAACTTTACATAGCCAGAACCACTGTATGGATTTCCTGTGCATACACTCATTTCATTTTGGTGATCATCTGCCGAAAATAATTATATGTATTCTCAAAAATTTATCACAAGCCACTGTTAGGACAATGGCTTCATTGTAGGAACCACTGTCCATTGATACATTACTTAATTATAGTACGGTTGACCTTTGAACAACACGGGTTTGAACTTTGTGGTCCACTTAGAAGGGGATTGGATTCTCTTCCACCTCTGGCACCACTGAGTGAGCAAGAGCAACCCTTCTCTTCCTCCTCAGCCTCCTCAATGTGAAGACACTGAGGATGCACACTTTTATGATGATCCACTTCCACTCATGAATAGTAAATGTGTTTTCTGTTCCTTATTATTTTCTTAATGACATTTTCTTTTCTTTAGCTTGCTTTATTGTAAGAATACAGTATTTAATACATATAACATATAAAATATGTGCTAATCGACTGTTTATGTTATCATGAAGGCTTCCACTCAAAAGTAGGTTATTATTAGTTATGTTTTGGGAGAGTCAAAAGTTACGAGTGGATTTTTTTTTTTTTTTTTTTGGAGACGGAGTTTCACTCTTGTTGGCCAGGCTGGAGTGCAGTGACTCGATCTCTGCTTACTGCAAACTCCGCCTCCCGGGTCCAGGTGATTCTTCTGCCTCAGCCTCCCGAGTAGCTGGGATTACAGGCACACGCCACCACGCTTGGCTAATTTTTGTATTTTTAGTAGAGACGGGGTTTCACTATGTTGGCCAGGCTGGTCTTGAACTTCCGACCTCAGGTGATCCACCCACCTCAATCTCCCAAAGTGCTGGGATTACAGGCATGAGCCACCATGCTCAGCCTACAGGTGGATTTTTTACTGCATGGGGTGCTGGTACCCCTAACTCCCACATTGTTCAAGAGTCTACTATACATTAATATACTCTTGGGGTGTGTGTTTGTTGTAATACTCTGAGTGTTGGAGAAGGTACAGAATTTTTCACCTCCTCTCTTTTTCCTGCTATGGAAACAGGAATCCTGACCCCTGGGCTATTTCCCATGGTGACATCAATTAAATTTGGCCTCAACTCCTGAAAGGAGAGGGAACAGATTGTATTGGATGACCACATCACCAGCTCAATAAAGAGCCAAATTTAGCCATGACAAGAAACTGGTGAATCTCACAGAGGCAGGCATGAAAAGACTCATTGCAATGGGTTTAACAAGAAGGTGACTCTACTGTAAATTCCCACTCACTCAAAATTCCTGTGATTGGGAAGCTTATGCAGGTGAAATTTGTCTTCTGTCCTTCACCGAAAGAACAATTACACAAATCCCAAGAATCTGCTTAAAAGGTGTGTTGAAGGCATTCTACACAACCATTATAAGGTTGAGTAGAATTAAGTATCCAATGCAATGGACACCTATAATGACCATTCTGAGTTACTGTGAGATAGTGTATAGAACAATAACAAATTTGAATACAATTAAATATAAAAATAAATATGTGCAATGGTGCCTCGAGATGGTTATAATGTAACCATGATTTGGAAATAGTACATCTGTAATGAAAGAAAGAGAAGATGCTATGTCTCTGCTCCATCTCTTATAGCTATAGCTTCTTCCTGAAGCAACTTATGGCTCTATCATGTGGTTTTCATATGAAAAATGATAAGAGCAGAATATTTGAACTTTCTTAGCTAATATGCTCAATGGATGAATGAATAGATAGATAGACGATGGATAGATTAGATAGATAATTGATAGATGATAGATAGATAATAGATGGATAGGTAGGTAGATGATAGAGATGAGATTTTGATAGGTAGGAAAGTAGGTAGATAGATGATAGATGGATGAGTAGATAGATAAGCGATGGATTGATAAAGACAGAAGACATAGATGATGATAGACGGATATAGATGAATAGAGAGATGATAGATGAGACAGATGATAGACACATAAGATAACAGATAAATGGATAAGATGAGATAAATGGATAGATAATAAATAGATACACAGATTGATACAGAGAGACATGAGAGTTTAATAGGTAGGGAAGTAGGTACACAGAAAGCTTGATAGATGGATGAGTAGATAGATGATAGATGGATAAAATGGAAGAGATAGAGATAGATATGAGATAGACAATGATAGCTAAACTAATAAATCTAATAGCTATTACATATGATATGAATTTATACTTATACTCACATCCACACAGTTGAGGTTTGCATGTAGAGGAATAGTTAGATGTCAGCAATTTGTATTGAATTACAATGGTACTTTGTATATTTAAGTGTCATAAGCCAAATTCTAAATAATCTAAACCTTTTAAAATTCTCAATTCACTAGAATCCTGAGTTAAAAAGAACTCACTACCCTCCAATTCCAAATAATTTCTGGAGAGTAATGATGCAGTTGAGAGAAACCCACAGCCTCTCCCATCCAAGTACTAACCAGGCCCGACCCTGCTTAGCTTCCGAGATCAGACGAGATCGGGCGCGTTCAGGGTGGTATGGCCGTAGCCCACAGCCTCTCTGAAGAAACTTCTTCACTGCACTCCCTGGAAACAGGCACTCTTTGGGGCTCTCATTTGCCTCGAGCTAATGATTTTATTCTCTTTGTTTGCTTATAGGGGGAAACAACTATGTTATAAATCAATGAGTTCTAGCTTTGTGCACTGAATCTGGAGATCCGACAGGTTTGGAAAATTATTTTTGGAGCTGACCTCACTCATCTGTGCCGGCCTTGGCAGAGGGTGTGGTTAGATGCTGGTTCTGCTCACATAGATATGCCAGATGGAAAAAAATAAAAGTACTTTCAACAAACCAAGAAGTGGTGACCCAGATATAAAGAATGAGCATTTGTTTCCAGTGTCCGCTGGTGACTCACCTCATTCTGTCATTGGTCAGAGCCTTCCCGTTCTGAGGCACAGTCCTGGCAAAGGCCGGGTTCTGGAAGGACAGGGCTTGCCTGAGAGATAATGATTCAGGAATCAGACAGGGGGGCGGGTGTTGGGTAATTGCATCGCTCTACCCTCAGCATGAGTTAGAAAAGGATTGCACTCCAAATTCTGCTGCGGGTCTTCATTCTCTGCTCTGTGGGTGTGTGTGTGAGTGTGTGTGTGTGTGTGAGAGAGAGAGAGAGCGTCTTACTCTGTCGCTTAGGCTGGAGTGCAATGGCACGATCTCAGCTCACTGCAGCTTTGACCTCCTAGGGTCAAGCTATCCTCCCACCTCAGCCTCCGAACTAGCTGAGACTACAGGCTCAAACCATCATGCCTGGCTAATTGTTTTGCATTTTTTGTAGAGACAGGGTTTTGTTACGTTGCCCAGGCTGATCTCGAACTCCTAAGCTCAAGCAATTTACATGCATCGGCCTCCCAAAATGCTGCGATTACAGGCATGAGTTACCACACCCGGCCACCGTTCTCTGCTTTTCACTTGAGTAAAAGCATTTACAAGCAAGGGTGAGCTCTGACAAAGAAAGCTCTTGCCCAATTCCATAAACAGAAAAAGGATGAGGGATGAGTGTTCAGGATACTGAGTATCTTGAATATAGTGGAACATCTGGGTTTTGGTTTTTTGTTTTTGAGACAGAGTCTCGCTCTGTTGTCCAGGCTAGAATGCAGTGATATAATCCTAGCTTATTGTAGCCTCGACCTCGTGGACTCAAGTGATCCTCCCACCTCAGCCTCCCGATAGATGGAACTGCAGGTGTGCAGCAGCACAGCTGGCTGTTTTATTTCTTTAATTGTTGTTGTTGTTGTTGTTGTTTTGAGACGGAGTCTCGCTCTGTCACCCAGGCTGGAGTGCAGTGGCAGAATCTCAGCTCACTGCAAGCTCCGCCTCCCGGGTTCACGCCATTCTCCTGCCTCAGCCTCCCGAGTAGCTGGGACTACAGGCACCCGCCACCGCGCCCAGCTATTTTTTGTATTTTTAGTAGAGATGGGGTTTCACCATGGTCTTGATCTCCTGACCTCGTGATCCACCCACCTCGGCCTCCCAAAGTGCTGGGATTACAGGCGTGAGCCACCGCACCCGGCCCTATTTCTTTAATTTTTGTAGAGACGGAGTCTTACTATGTTGCCCAGGCTGGTCTCAAACTCCTGGGCTCAAGCTATCCTCCTGCCTTGGCTTCACAAAGTGCTAATATCCTTTCCTTTGACACTCATTTGTTAGGGGAATGCATTTATTCCTTACGGCTGCTGTAACAAATTGCCACCAATGTAGGGGCTTCCAACAACACGCGTATTGAACGTGCCATTACTTTTGCACCAGCCTAATACATACTCTCACGGTTCTGGAAGTTGGAAGTCCTGAATCAATACCACCGAGCTGAAGTCAAGGTATCTCCATGGTTGTGCTCCCTTGGAAAGCCCGTGGGGAGGATCCTTCCTTACCTCCTCCAGCTTCTGGTGGCTCCACAGTCATCAATCCAATCCTCAAGGCCAGCCTCTCTGAATTCTCTCTGTGCTCCGTCTCGCACCTTCTTCTCCTCTGTGGGTGTGTCAGATCTCCTTGTGTCTTCCTCACATTAGGATCCGTGTCTGGCAATTTAGGAGTCACCACTTCTGGGTTTGTTGAAAGTACTTTTTTTTTTTTCCATCTGGCATATCTAGTTGAGTGGAACCGGCATCTCCCCCAGGGCCTCTGCCAAGGCCGGCCCAGATGAGTGAGGTCAGCCCCCCAAAAATAATTTTGCAAATGTGTCAGATCTCCACGTTCAGTGCACAAAGCCACAACTCATTTATTAATCATCTAGTTGTTTCCCCTACAGGCGGGATCATCTGCCCATCTCAAGATCTGTACCTTACACATATCTGCAAAAATTCGTTTTTCCAAATAAGGTTCCATTCACAGGGTGCAAAGAGGAATAGCTGATCTGTTTGGGGCACATTATTCAGACTATGGCCGGGAATGAGTTGTCACCATTTTGGAAGGATGCATTTTTCAAAAATAATTTCAACTTTTATTTCAGATTCAGGGGATACTTGTGCAGGATTTTTTCCTGGGTACATTGCGTGATGCTGAGGTCTAGGGTACAACTGATCCTGTTACCCACGTAGTGAGCATAGCACCCAATAAGTACTTTTTCAACCCTTGCTGCCATCCCTCCCTCCCTGCTCTAGTAATCCCTGGTGTCTATCGTTGCCAGGAACGATGAATTTTTAAATTGATGTCTGTCCCAAGTATCCCTGGGAAAGACTGGGAGTGTGGTTACATTGTGGTCAGCAGTGTAATGCTGTTTCTCTGCTGGAAAATAAAGAAGTGGTGTTAAAACTGAAAGAGATCTTGGGAATCTTCCCCTCAGAGCTTACAAATATCTCAGCCAGGTCCTGGGAGGTCAGAAGGACCGAATGGGGCCAACCCCCTCACCAGCATCTCCCCCACCCATGCTGCCTGACCAAGATAAAATTAAATTATCTTTTACTGCAGCCAAATTCCCCTCGATTATCCTCTCTTCCATGTTTGTTCTGTTCTTCCCCCTCCTGGAAGACAGAATGAGCCTTGACTGCATGTGAATTGTTGGCTTTCTTGCCAGCCCAGGTCCTGACCCATGGGCTGTGCTTGAGGAGTCTTTGGAGTCTTTTGCAGGAGGACAGTCATACCAGCTTGAAGCAGACCCCACTTAAGAGGCAAAAGAGGCAAAAGACTCCTGAAAAAGCTCGTATTCAAGTGGTTCCAAAGTACTCATGTATAAGGGGGGCAAAAAGCAAATCTCAGCTCTCCAAGTAAAGAAAGAATGTTTTACAGCTATTTAAACATTGGTAACAAGAAACCTTTGACACAACTAGCTTCTCCCAAGCGAGCAAATAAGTACTCTTACTAATGTAAGAAACATGAATAAACACGAGAGAATTCCAACGAAACTCAAGGGGATCAACTTTTTTCTTTAACTTTTCACATCTGGAGCTTTCAAATTCTGTCAATTTAGCATCTAAAAAAATAATTGACACATGTTCAGCATATCCATATGCAATCAAGGTGCTGCCATTAAACATCATATGATACTTTTCATAGCTTGATAACAATAAATTATATTATAGCTCAGGAGGCATTTGAGATAGACTGTATGAATTTTCCTTTTTTATTAATGTTTTCTGTATTTTTCATATTTCCAGATAGTTTCCCCCAATGACACTGGTAATTCTGTTTTGTTTTGTTTTTTACATGATAAAGAGAGTTTAGCTTACACCCTTAGGTCTCAGCAAACTCCCTTGGTGATGGTGAGAGAAACTTTCCATCATTAACAAAAAACATATGCTGAGGTTTAGATGACATCAATCCGATTCCTGTGGAATGATGGGATTTGGGAGTTCTGTGCAGTTAAACAAAAAAAAAAAAAAAAAGACAGAGAGAGAGACAGAGCCTTACAGTTTCCTCAGAACCATAATTTACATCAAGGGGAACAGAGAGAAGAGAATAAAAGGCCATTAATAAGAATGTCTTCTCACTATATCAGGGGACATGAGGCAATGACTAACAAGAACTGAGACAGCTTCTATGTATGGTGCTATTGTGATGGAATGTGTAGCATCACCCGTGGCAAAGCCACATTCATCTTAGATACAAGCCTATTATCATATCCTCAGGGGAACGTTTATCTCCAGGGTGTTGGGTTCATTCCTCCCTCCCAAAACCCTGCTCTGCTCACCCATTCTAATCTCCCTGTTGGCCTCTTCGTTGGTCATGTCTTGACCACAGACACCACCTGACCAGGCTACTCTCATGTTCTCCTCCTCCTGCTCACTCTCTCTTCTCCTTTTCTTTCAACAACTTTACATGAATCAAAGATGCCAGATGGTGCCAGACATTTTTAGAAGAAAAAAAAAAAACACACATGGCAGATGTTCTCAGACTTTCCTGCCTTCACTAAGAAGTTTTCTCTTGACCTGCTCTTTCCCAAAAGCTATTGTCTACTCTCTCTTCTTCCCATCACTAGCAAATATCTTCCCCCATGGTCTACGCTCATTTTCTCCCATGGGCTATGGCACCCGCCATCTTCATTGCTCTGTGATGCCACCTTGGAAACATGGTTGAGATCTCATTTCCAACCAGGAACCCATTCTCAGGAGTTTATCTTCTTTGGGTTTCTGCCTTGTCTCTCTCTTCTGAAATCTATCCTCCCCTGGTTTCCACAGTGTCCTCCTTGCCTCTTCCTGATAGCGCTCATACTTCCCATATCTATCATTATATTTTATTGCTTTCTCTCCTCCACATACCCATATTTGTAAGAGTTTATGCTCGGTCTCTTTATTTTTCTCTGAGACCTCATCTACTTCTGCTCCATTAAATATCTCCCATACACACATGGCTCCCTGGGTCCCATACACACATGACTCCCTGGGTCCCATACACACATGGCTCCCTGGGTCCCATACACACATGACTCCCTGGGTCTTTAGCCTTTCCCTGGTGAGATTCAAATTGTCATTGATCTACTGAATCTGTTTACTTGGATGCCTCTATTTAACTCAAACTCATATTTATTAGCCCCTCACCTCATTTTAGGCCATTTTATGCTGCTGTCACAAATTACCACAGACTGGGTAACTTATGAAGAAAAGAAATTTATTCTCTCAGTTCTGGAGTCTGGGAAGTCCAAAAACAAGGCATCATGGGTCAGGACTTGTTCTCCTAGTCTACAGAATGGTGCCTTGAATGCTGGGCCTTTCAGAGGGGAGAAAGGTTGTATCTTTATGTGGCAAAGGAACATGGGGGCTTGTCGGCGGAAGAGACAGAGAAAGAGAGAGAGAGGAGAACCCACCCCCACCCAAGCTCTTCTTATGGCTGCTTTAATGCACTCATGAGGTGGAGCCCTCATGACCTAAACACCTCCCATCAGGCTCCACCTCCCAAAACTGTTGCATTGGAAGTTATGTATCCAACACATGCATTTTGGAGGGGACAAAACCTTCAAACCATAGCATTCCCTTCATCCCCATGTACCACCATTACATGGCATATCTCAAGGAGTCACTATCTGTTTATCCAAGTGAGAAATCATGGCCACATTTTTTAGCTTCCATGTCCAATCGTCATCCTCACATCAGACCTGGCAAAATGTTCCACCAAGTCTGTGGATAACTTCCTTCTCCAATCTTTCCCTTTCTCCTTAGTCCCTCTGCTGTTTTCCTGGTTCAACTCATCATCTCTCTGAAGGCTAAGACAGACACTGGTAACTCTCATTCTCTCCTTTGTATTTTTTGTTGTGGAATGCCCCCCTACCTGCCAAAGTTTTTGTTGGGCACATTTCTGCCCTTATATGGATACCTTTCCCCAGCCAGCCTCCCTTGCGGGTAGTGGCAGCATGTGACCAAGTGTATCAATGAGCTATGAGAAGAATGGGCTGGCCCTCTACTGCCTTTCTTTTTTTTTTCTTTTTTTTTTTTTTACTTTCCTGAGGGCTAGTTCCTGTAGATGTTGTTTGCTGAGCATGTATAACACTCTTTGGTATAGCTAAGATAGCAATGAGAGCTAGGTTCCCTGAAAAGACTTTCCTGTGTGCCTACTAAGCCACATTGGACCTATACTTAGAAACAACCTTATCTCTCATTGGAAGTGTATATCACCGTCATCATCATGACCATAATCATCACCATCATCATGACTATCATCACCAACACCATCATCACCATCACCACCATCACCATCACCATCCTCACCATCACCATCATCATCATCACCATCATCATCATCTAAATTTTCTACTTTATTTAGATCTCCTTGGTTTTCCCCTAATATCCTCTTTCTGTTCCAGCATCTTCCAAGATCTTACATTAAAGTTAGTTATGACATCTCTTTATGCTGCTCTTGGATGAGACACTTTCTTAGACATTCCTTATTTTTGATGACCTTGACAGTATTGAGGACACTTGGCAAATATTTTCTAGGATATCCCTAAATTAGGACCTGTCAGATTTTTTTTTCATGATCAGACTGGGTTTACAGGTTTTGGTGAGGAAAACCATGGAAGTAAAATGCCACGTTCATTGTATCATATCAAGAGTGCCTTCAAGGACCTACCAGCGGGGATTATGGCAATGGATTGTAACAGCTGTCATTGGCAGTTTCCAAATTAAGGTTCTCTCCTTTTCTTTTCTTTTTTGCTTGTTCTGCCTGTCATTAGCCAACACATTAAGACTGCAGTATATGTCACCACCTAGATTTAACTGCATTTGGAGAATTAAGGTAGAGGCTTATGTCCTATTTTGGGTGCTGTGTACTGATACCGTAAGTACTAGTGAAGGCACCCATAAGGAATAAACTTTTCCCCAGTGTCCAAGTTGGACTCAAATCATATTGTTTGGGCATTAACATAAAGGGTAAGAGCTGAAGAATAAGGAGAAGGAGGAGAAAGGGGAGAAGGAAGACAGAAAAAGCAGGAGATGAAGGAAGAGGAGGAAAGAGAAGGAGGAAGAGGAGAAAAAGTAAGGAAAAAGGGAGAAAGCTAAAAATTTGAAGGTCAATCTCCCCATAATGGATTAGACACAAAACCTTGTTCCACAGAAGGGTAAGTCTGGAAAGAATTGAAGCCCCAGGTGATGGCTTCCACTGCCTCTGAATCACAGCTCAGTTTGCAAAGGGAAAGGATACGAACCCAAGTAGAGATGGGACAAGTTTGCTCTGTGTTTGACTTGTTTTCAACACCATTCCACCCATGAACGCCAGCATCTCCCCACCATGGGCTTGCTTCAATCTCAGGTTGAGGAATCAGTCTAAGCAAACGTCCTTTGTACTTTCTACCATCAGCCCAACCATAGGCAGATTATGTACAGTTATTTATTCAACATTTATCTTATTGGCAAGTCTCCTTCCTGCCTTCCTCCTACCTTGCACAATATTGGATCTCTGCATTTCTATTTCCCAGTTGCATTTTGATTTTTAGGCAAGATCCATACATCCAGGCATTGATGTGAGTTGTCAGCAGGTAGTAGGGGCAGAGTGGATGCTGAGAGGCCCCAGAGCTCCTTGAAGCTGAGTGCCTTTGCTTGCCAAAATGCTCTCATATCCTGTTTTGCATGCCATGTGTTAGACAGTGCATTGCATCCAGTGGAGATACAGCTGCTTGTATCGTTGCAAACCAGCTAAAGACACGCAGCCCCAGCTTCTGCAGAAATTGGCTAGGATGCGAGTTAAATTGTCCCAATTTGCTAATGAACATACAGAAGGAAAAAATCTTTTCAGTTTGGCTGGTTAGTTGCAAAATATGTCATTTTCTCATTCACATAATTGGTGGGCATGATCAAGTGGAAAACGCAAGTATTTTTAAGGTCCTCTTTTTCCCTAGAATGGTGACTCTTTAAGGTACACATCAGGAAGATCCATCTGGGAATTTCTTTTTAATAGGTAGCTAAGATTTTCTCCCCTCCCCCAGACCTACTGAAAAAGAATAGGGTGCATGAATTTTGATAATGTTCTCCCTGGGATTTTGATTTCTAATCCTGGATAAGAAGTCTGCTTGAAAGAAGTGGGGTGATTGGGTTTCGGGCTGCTGCCAACACTGAAGTTTAGGATTCTATGAAGCTTTAAATTTGGATGGAGTGAAAAAAAACCCAGACATCCATTAATGTTAATAAACAGCTGCACATTAGGAAAGTAGATACACTCATAAACTAAAATATCTCTTTATTTTTGTTTCCTGGCATGAGTGCATTTGCCTCAGAAACAGTCTCTATGGAAGCAGCCAACATGTAGTCCCTACTGTGTTTATCCAGCCCACTTTCTCCTCCTACTCTCCAAATCTTTTGCATTACTCTCCTCAACCCACTAAGTGATTTCTGCTCATCTCTCTTTCTGCTCAACTTCAAAAAAGAACGTTTTGTATTGGATTATGGTGATCAGAGAACCCATAAAGACCCTATGGTCTTATAGCACATGTTTGGCATAATTACTAGCAGCACGCAGCCATGATGTTTCTGTAGCTGAGTATCTATAGCTACAGACAGAGCTACAGATGACCAAACAATCAATGAACTCGCTGCTCAACGCACATAGAGACTAATACCATAACACTGGCTTTTGACAAAAGAAAAGCTTTACTGTGAGTCAGCTGGCAAAGAGACAGGAAGTAATGCTCATCAAATCTGTATCTGTGAGCGGGGCTTTGGGTCAGGTTTTATAAGTGCAAGGTAATTAGACAAGATCTAATTGGACCTTGCAATGAAGTGATGCCATGAGGCATGATCTAATTGGATCTTGCTATCGGGTGATGGCAGGGTTCAATCTGATTGGATCCTGAATCTTGACCTGTGGTGTCTGCTTCTTAATTCAGTCCCTACTCCTCAGTTAGCTTTCTCTCAAGTTGCATGCTTGGTTCATCTGGGCACATTCAGATTACATGATCCTCAGTGTGGGGGTTCATGGCAACTGAAGAACAAATCACAATTTTGTTACATGAAGGTTGAGCCAGATTTGTCGGATGCTGTTGATATATATAATAATATGGACACACACACACACATACACATATATATGCATATGCACACACATATAGTTTCATGTTATTTAATTGGTCACCTCTTAAGTGTCTTTTTTTTAGTTCATAAACCATAAAAAATGATAAACTTTATAACGATATCCATTGAATAGAGACAGCACCTTTAGCTCTCAGACACTGGGAATAGCATGCATTTTATATAAGTTTAACAAAGAAGCAGAATAACTTGGACTGTCTACCATTACTAGAAAACCAGAGAGATCAAGGAAGTAGAGTGTAAGAATGTTATCTGGACATTCACGGAGGGTGGTCAACATCTAGTTGACTCAGAACTTAGGGGTTCAGTGCTGAACACATCCTGGGATGTGGACGTTCAATGCTAAAACCAAGAAAGCCACAGGCAAACCAGTGTAAGCTGGCCGCCATACTCACGCTTCCAGTCAAGATAGAGTAACATAAATAGAGTTTTCCCTCCAGCCTCAAATGACCAAAAAGTAAAGAGTCAACCATTTAAGGAAGAACTATTTTCAAGACTGGGTACCAGGCAGTTAAGGACAGTGATTCTCAACAGATTAATTTTAAAAACAAAGGGAAAATAAATAAATTTTCAAAAGAGAGAGAGAAAAAAGGACAGTGATTCTCTAGAAGCAGAAAAACAAAAGACCTATGGTGGTCCCAGCTCACTGCCTTGAGAGCATTTCCAGGCTATGACTGGAAGGCAGAAACTAAGAGAAGCCTGCAAAACTCCCTGAGTTGAGGAGACGGAGCTGAGGGAATAGCCCAAGCATAAATCAACCTACTAGAAAGCATCTTGCCATCAGAATTGTCAAAACATCAAAGCAGCATACCTTTGAGATAAGAGATTCTGGAAATTTTCAAACACAGTTGGGTCAACTCTTGCTTCTATCGCTTGAAACCCCAGTGTAAGATGTTTGGAGTGTGCATCGGGCTGTTTTCTATTTAATGCAAAACCTTGAGCCAGCTCAAACACTGTCAGATTTACTCTATTGAGTTTTAAATGACTTCTTTTAACAAGTTAGATATATTATGCAATATTCCATCTAATATTTTGAGGGGAACAAAAGAATGCAAACACAATTTGATGGACTTTAAAAAAAATTATTGTAGGCCGGGCATGGTGGCTCACACCAGTAATCCCAGCACTTTGGGATGCCAAGGTGGGAGGATTGCTTGAGCCCAGGAGTTCAAGACCAGCCTGGGCAACATAGCGAGACCTCATCTCAAAAAAGTAAAATAAAATAAAAAATAAAAATGTTTAAAAAATCGTTACAATTCTATCCTGAAAAGATAAAAATCAAACCCAGCATATTATGAGTAATTCACCTATTAAACAACTTAGTACAGTGCCAGTAAAACGGGAAACTAGGTCTGTACTGAGATAATCTAATTCTAGTTCATGCTTTGCTCTCTGATGTTGGGTTGTTTCAAAAGAAAGATATTTTTGCTTAAAACATCCAGATAATTACAGTTAATCTGAATTTATCAGCTTTGATTTTGTTTGTAGATAACAACAATGCTTACATTTGTTTAGTTTCTGTAAACCTCAGTCTATAAACAAAGAAGATACCTTCAAGACTATCCACCTATGAATTAAAATTATTTGCTTTAGCGAGACTAAGCAGAAGAAGAACATAGCATATGCTTTAGAGGACGTGTCTTGTTCCTTTAGTGGTATTTCTTACTATTGGAGTTTCTTTGCACTCAATTTATTTGGGATTTAGAAAATGTAGCCTTAGCTGTACATGCTTGGGAAGAAAGAAAGCCTTCACATTCTCCATATGTGTAACAAAGATGTGTATTTCAAGCTTATAGATGCTTTTCTGCAACAAAAGATATATAGTCTCAATGGGTTATCCAGACTGCCTTTATGTTCACCAAAGTGTTAGGCTATCCAAGATTAAAATTCCCCAAGCCCGTTAACCTCACCCGTTTTTTTCTGACTACAGCATAAGCAACTCTTTCATGACATCACTAAATAGCATACACATGTGGTCACAGTTACCGATATATATTTCCTGGCTGGGTGCAAGATGAGGCACGGTTTGCACGGTATCCCTTAAGCAAAATGTCAGCTTCCACCTGCAGACATCTGCCTGCCCAAATGCGGGTGTGCAAGCAGTATATACTGAGAAAAAAATCTGTTATAAACTGTCAGAAGAAGACCAGACAAACTGCAGACCTCAACAGCCTGCCGCCCTTAAGTAGCCGTTTCTACAAGAAATTATGTGAAGATTTTCCTAAGCCCAAGAGCTGTTGTAGACAGGCAGGGTTTTCACACATTGCATCATTGTTCCCCAGTTGGGAATTCACTCTGTCTCAATCCCATTTTAATGTCCCCAGCAGGTATATCAATGCTATGATTCCTCTCTGATTATCATCAAATCACCAAATTGCAGTAAACAAAAGTCAGATCATACACTGAAGAGACTTTTCCATCCATAGCATGTTATTATTTGAAAGTAGATGGTTTTATTTACAAAATAAGAATGTACAAAATGATGCATGCTAGTTGTTTCAGAGAACTTAAAACACACGGTTACCCTGGAGGAAATGGTCACATTCTTCATTTCTGTTAGCACCTGTCAAGATTTAACTTCCTGGTTGGAGACTAGAAGATAAAATCAGAGCAGGAATACAAAGAAAGAGAACACAGGCTGCTCAAACATTTCCAATCACAGTAAGAAATGGCCTCTGGAATGGAACTCAAATTAAAGACTAAATTCCGAGAAAAAACCTCCACCAGTCCTGTCTCTAATTTTTTTTTTCATGCCCAAAACCATGTGATTTCTCAGATCTCAGTCTGTAACTGTCTTGGTCAGCTTCGGCTTCCATAACAAAATACAGTATACTGAGTGGCTTATAAACAGCAGACATTAATTGCCCACAGTTCTGGACTCTGGAAGTCCAAGATCAAGACATGGCAGATTTAGTGTCTGGTGTGGACTTCCTTCCTGGTTTGTAGACAGCACCTTCTTGCTGTGTTCTCACATGGTGGAAGGGGTGAGGGAGCTCTCTGGGGTCCCTTTTATAAGGGCACTGATTTCATTTATGGGGCTCCACCCCCATGACCTTATCACCTCCCCAAAGTCCCAGTTTCTAATAATATAACCTTGGGGGTTAGGATAAATTTGGAAAATACATGAACATTCAGACCATAGTAGTGGGAAAGGCTACAGGCATGTGTCACTTAACAACAGAGATACATTCTGATTACTGTGTCCTTAGGTGATTTCCTCATCGTGTGAACATCACAGAATGCACTTTCACAAGCCTGGATGGTCTAGCCTACTACACACCTAGGCTATATGGTCTAGCCTGTGGCTCCTGGGCCACAAACCTGTATTGCAGGTTACTGTACTGAATACTGCAGGCAATTGTAACACAATGGTAAATATTTCTGTATCTAAATTCATCCAAACATTAAAATGTACAGTAAAAATATGGTATATAAAATAAAAAATGGTACATTAGTATAGGGCAGATTCATTATAACTTTAAGGAATGGCTGTTGTATATGTAATATATATATCCAGGAGTTGGAGGCTGCAGTGAGCTATGATTGTGCCGCTGCACTCCAGCCTGGGTGACAGGAAAATCCTGTCAAAAGGAAAGGAAAGGAAAAGAGGAGAGGAGAGGAGGGGAGGGGAGGGGAGGGGAGGAAAGGGTGTTAATATCAGATAATTGACAGAGAGTGGGAAACCAGGAGAGAATAATTTGGAGTGGGAAAAAAAGGGAGAGAGTAGATACAAATGCTGTTTGCAAAAGAGCAAATCAGACAGTTTCTCTCACAGCCAACCTGTAGATAAAATAGCGTCCCCTTGCTCTTGTGGGTGTAATGAAAATTCCCACTCGGTAGGTGTTCTACTATTACGACGTTAGGTCTGGTGAAATGCCAGTGCTGTTTGCCTGTTGCCATAATTAAGCAGCCATTGACACTTGAGTAAGAATTAATAAATTAGTGCACTGTCAGCAAATGGGTTGTCAGTTTCGAAAACCCAGCTGATTTACTTCCAAGACAAACCCCCCACTGCAGCACAGTGCCTGGAAATAACGGAGTTTATCTGCTAAAGGAGAAGGCAGACTCCAAAAAGGGGTTAACAGGAAGCTGAACACAAGTCCCTCTCACGTCAAGATTTTCCAGAGCACAGACTGACCTCTTACAACTCCACAGTAAAAACCAGTGACTTCTGAAGAGGGTTCTGAATCATATTTTTCCCCAAGGATTTGGAAGAGTCACTTTTTCATGTGTCATCCTCACTTGTTGGGGACATGTGTGTGTGGCTTCATGATTGATTGCCTTATGCAAACTCTAATTTTGTACACAAGTCTGCGCTGGTTATTCTACACAGGTGGGCCAATTCCCCATTTATTTGCTGCTTTTTCTGCCATGCTGTTATCCCTTAAAATGAGCTTTACTTTTTTTTTTTTTTTTAATGTGTCCAAGGCATGAACCAGGCGTAGGCACAGATGAGAAGCCAAGCTGGGATGAACAAGGGGTTACTTTGTCCCTGGTGATATGAGATGGGCACCACCAACCAGATGCTACTCTACTCAGGTCAGGGACATAAAATGAGCTTCTTAGGGCAAATCAGAAGGGCACTCAAGCAGAGTCAGAGATAGGGTTTGGATCTGTGTTCCCACCAAATCTCATGTCAAATTGTATTCCCCAGTTTTGGAGGTGGGGCCTGGAGAGAGGTGATTGGCTCATAGGGATGTTACTGGTCCTCAAACTGACCCTTTTCTCATTTTAATAGTAAAAAGCACACCTGCGGGTAGAGATATAAGATGCTAATGAGACCTGCAGTCCATGAACAAGCATGTACGGCTACTGCGCATGTGCACCCAGAGGACCACCCAGAACATGCTTACTAGCAACACCTCTTTCCACCTCCTTATGAATCATCATGTAAGACTCCCATAAAGGGAGTTTCTTCAGCAATAATCAATACTCTCTCACCCTAACTAGCTGCCTGCCCGGAATCTCCTTTCTCAGGGTGTACTCTCTATTCTCCCACTGACTTGCAAAATACTCTTTTTGTTTTGCAATAATTTACTCTATGCTGCATCTCCTTATCTGTGTGTCTGTGTTTAAATTCTTTTAAACTAGGAAGACAAGAATCAAGGTATCACAACAGCCGTCAGTAATGTGAGAACGGACTAATATGAACAGAAAATGAGGAACACGGCTATCAGGTAGCAGGACGAGAAAGTCCCTAATCTCATCCTGCAAACAACCTGCACCACACCAGGCTCACAGGCCCTCCTGTATCCTTCAAGCTCACAGGGACCCCCACCATCCTTCCAAGCTGACAATATCCCCCATGTTCTCCCAAGCTCAGAGTGGCTTCCACATCTTTCCAAGCTCTCACTCACTCACAGTCCATGTCCTCCAAATTATATTTCTCACAAGATTCCAGAACTTTCTTTTCCTGCCTCTTCCCTGCAGGCAGAGGTTAGAATCAGCCTCTCTGGTCAGCCTTATCGGAATTCCTTTTCCTGTCTTTTCTTCCCATTCGTTCATAATCAGTGCTTTTATTAACATCTCCACACTTGGACATCCTAGGTGAAATGTGCTCCCTGCGGGGCTCTGACGGATACGCCATCTTCATTCATTCATTTCTATAAAGGAACTTGAGGCTTGCAACCCTGTTCACTGTTCAATTTGCCTTTTTAAACCCAGCCTCATATTCCACCATCCTACAGAAACCCCCATGGCTCCACAGTCTCCCAGAAGTAAATTTAGGGGGAAAATAGCCTATGATATACAACTTGCAAAATTGTATCTGTTGATTTCACCTTTGTGATTTGGCTGAAGTTTCGCAACGCAGGGATATCATCATCACTGTTCCAACAGGAAGAAACCTTTTTCTTCAATCCCTGGCAAACTGGAGAACTAACAGATGAGTAGCACTGGCACTCAAAATATTGAGACACATATGAGGGCATTTCTTGCCCAAAACGACAGCTTAACTTTACTGCTACTGTTTACTGTAATGTTAGGAGGCTTGTGAATTTTTCTGACCCTCCAGCAAAGGTGAAGATCAGTCATCCAATAACTGATGTCACAAAACAGATGTCATGAAGCAAACATCTGCAATGGTAATGGTGTAGCAGGACGAGCCACAGACAAAACTCCTCAGACACTGAGTTAAAGAAGGAAGAGGTTTATTCAGCTGGGGGCACTGGCAAGACTCCTGTCTCAAGAGCCGAGCTCCCCAAGTGAGCAATTCCTGTCCCTTTTAAGGGCTCACAACTCTAAGAGGGTACATGTGAGAGGGTTGTGATTGATTGAGCAAGCAGGCGGTATGTGACTGGGGGCTGCATGCACCAGTAATTAGATTGGAACAAAACAGGATAGGGATTTTCACAGTGCTTTTCTATACATGTCTGTAATCTATACATAACATAACCGATTAGGTCAGGGGTCAATCTACCAAGCCCAGGGTGTGGCGCCGGGCTGTCTGCTTGGGGGTTTCATTTCTGCCTTTTAGTTTTTACTTTTTCTTTCTTTGGAGGCAGAAATTGGGCATAAGACAATATGAGGGGTGGTTTCCTCCCTTAATGGAACAGGAAGCTTACACTCTTCCTAGCTTGGAAACAATGGTCAACAAGGGTACCTGGTAAAGACGGAGAGTTAACTCTGCGAAGTGTGCTGGGGAAATGCTAATTTTCTCACACTTCCCATGCTCATGCTGAGTCCCTGGGGCAGTGTGACCAAGAGCTCTAAGAAGAGAAGGAGAATCTCTTTCCATTTACCCCCCACTCCAAACATGCATGCAAACAGATGGGTGCATCAATAGAATAAGTTCACACTCATCTACGAAAGGGTTCAATAAACTGACAATTACATGATCCTATTTGGGGGTCAAAACATAGAAATTTTGGTTTCTTCCAATAATAACAACTTTGCACTAGTAGTTCACTATCTAGAGCAAATAAACGAGAGAAGCATGATGGCTATGAAATAAAAATCACAACTGAGTCAGACTTTTAGAAAGGAGACAGTATGTATTCACTGACAGCCAGATATTTCAGCAAGATGTACCAGGTAGTTGTTCTTGAGAGAATTAATAACAGACGAATCTCAGGTTCAGAAAAGGCGAAAGTAAAAACAACAAACCTGAATGCTACAGACAACTTGGAACAAGAATGTTCCAAAAAAATATGACTTCAAGATGCTCAGGAACTAGATCTCTTCCTTTTATCTCTTCTACCACCCTAATACATGACTTTCATCTTCAAGTTTGCCTCATGACTCAGTATGAATGCTGAAGCTCCAGCCATTGTATCTACATCCCAGAAAGCAGATGAGGGAGCAGTGAGGAACAAAATGGTGTCTATGCCAAGTGAATTAGATCTTTCTCTGCATTCTTCCTAAATGTCCCACGACATTTCTACTGCAATCCTATTGAACTTAGTTACTTGGCCCCAACTAGTTGAATGAGAGGCTAGCAACTATAGTTTGCTTGCTAAGTTTGAAACATTACCACCCCCAAAAAAATTTGAATTCACTTGAGAATGGACTTTGGGGCAGGCTCAGTGGTTCATACTTGTAATCCCAATACTTTGGGAGGCTGAAGCAGGAAGATCACTTGAGGCCAGGAGTTCAAGACCAGCCTGGGCAGCATGGCAAAACCCTGTCTCTACAAAAAAATTAGCTGGGCGTGGTAGCAGGTACCTGTAGTCCCAGCTACTTGGGAGGCTGAGGCAGGAGAATCACTTGAGCCCAGCAGATGGAGCTTGCAGTGAGCCAAGACTGTGCCACTGCACTTCAGCCTGGGCAATGAGAGTGAAACTCCATCTCAAAAAAAAAAAAAGAGAGCGAGAGCGAGAGAATGGACCGCAGTTATCAAATACCAGTTTCTGCTCCAAATACCATGGAATAACCGACTTGATGAGAGCTTAGAGATGACAGCTTAGAGATGGGTCAGTGAAGATATGTGAGCCACAAACACCAACTTCTAGAAAAGCAGTGTACACTCCTCTGCAGGCTCACTCCCAAGCAAGCCAATTGTTCACTGTGGCGTTTGGGTCTCCTGTCCCTTGCTCCGCTCTCCCCACACATCCCCAGTCACCCTAGAGGTCAGAATCTGAAATGGGTCAGCAGGGCTGCTGTCTTCGGGGGGCTCCAGGGAAATCGTTTCTTGCTTTTTTCTAACTTCTAGGGGCTGCCTGCATTCCTTGGCTCATGGCTCCTTCCTCTGTCTTCAAAACCAGAAGTGTTGCTTCACCTCCACCTTCTCTGTCTATCTCTGCCTCTCTCTATCTCTCCTTCTGTCTCTGTCTGTCTCAGCCTTTCTCCCTCTTTCTGCCTCTGTCTCTGTCTCCCTCTCTCTGCCTTTCTGTCCCCCGTCCTCTGTCTGTCTCTCTTTCTCTCTGTCTCTCTCTCTCTCTTTCCCTGTGTCTCTTTGTATCTCCCTGTCTCTTTGTCTCTGTCTCTGTTTCTCTCTGTCTGTCTCTGTGTTTTTCCATCTCTCTTTGTCTCTCTCTCTTTGTGTGTGTGTGTGTGTGTGTGTGTCTGTGTGTCCCTCTCTGTCTCTGTCTTTCCTTCTCTGTCTCTCTGTCTCTCTGTCTCTCTCTCTCTCTGTCTGTCTC
The DNA here is from genome assembly GCF_003255815.1 of Theropithecus gelada. Lineage (NCBI taxonomy): Eukaryota > Metazoa > Chordata > Mammalia > Primates > Cercopithecidae > Theropithecus > Theropithecus gelada. The sequence continues at coordinate 25,182,678 of NC_037689.1, forward strand.
TGCTTTCTTCATCACATGTCTTTGACTCCTTGCTGCTGCCGTCTTCCAAGGAGCTTGGTGTTACACTGAGCTCATCTGAATATTCCAGAATAGTCTCCCCTCTCAAGAGCCTTAATCTGGAAAGTCCTGTTTGCCATGTAATGTAAAAGATTCACAGGTTTATGAGATTAGGACATGAACATCTGGGGACAGGAGAGACCCATGTTGCAGCCCATGGCAACCACTTTAGGATTCTAAATAAAATAATAGTGTCAGCCAGGCACAGTGGCTCACACCTGCAGTCCCAGCTATTCAGGAGGCTGAGGTGGGAGGATCGCTTAAGCCCAGGGGTGAGCTACGACTGCACCACTGCACTTCAGCCGGGGTGACAGAGCAAGACCCTGTCTCAAAATAAACACATTCATTAATTCAATAGAACAGAATTTGTGTTTCTAAAAGGTATTTACTGTTTTGATGACTGTTATCTGAATGTTTCAGGTAATGGATTGTTTATTTATTTATTTATTTATAGAGATGGGTTCTTGCTTTGTTGCCCAGGCTGGAATACAGTGGTCCAATCATAGTTCATTGCAGCAGTGACTTCCTGGGCTCAGATGATCCTTCCGCTTCAGGCTCCCGAGGAGCTGGGACAACAAGTGTGCACTGCCACCCCCTGCTTATTTTTCGAAAGATTTTAGTAGAGATGAGGTCTCATTATGTTGCTCAGGCTGGTCCAGAACTCCCGGGCTCATGTGGTCCTCCCACCTCAACCTCCCAACGGGCTGGGATTACAAGTGTGAGCTACCAAACCTGGCCATGCTGATTTTAAAGCCTATTTAAATCTTAAAGCATTACATTGTACTCCATTTGATAGCATAATAATATTTGCAACCATGTTCATATGATGGTGCTTAAACATGCTGAGTGTTCAAAGAAAGAACCACTGTTGCAGACTGACATCAATGTTTGGAATGCCTTGTGGACATAAATATCACAAAGAAAAAAAGAAGTGGTTTTCTTTCGCCCTCAGAAGACTACTTGGTGAATAAACCAGTGACATTTCACTTTAAAGAGAAAATTAAGCAGGTAGGGTTTGCTTCAAAGTAAATGTGTGCTGAGCATAGGAGAATAAGAAGTGGAGAAACCTTGTATATTGGAAATGGTAAAGTTAACTCTTGGAGTGTGGCTAAAATTCAAGGTAAGGAACACAGTAAGTTATCAGAACATGAATAATTAAGGTAATACAGATAGAGTTTTACAAATTCAGTTTGCAAAGCAAATATCCAAACAATGGCTGAATAATTAGTAAGATCTATAGTTTAGCATTTAACAAAAAGGATCCACTTCAGATGCTGATCTGTGAGCCAATCTGTGTCTATTTCCATTCCTCTTTAGAGCACAGCGGTCATATATTCAGTATAGTATGATAGATATGCCAGGAGCAGTGGCTTACACCTGTAATCCCAGCACTTTGGGAGGCTGAGGCGGGCGGATCACCAGAGGTCAGGAGTTCAAGACCAGCCTGGCCAACATGGCAAAACCTCGTCTCTACTAAAAATACAAAAAATAATATAAGCAGCCAATTTTCCCCAGCACATGGGGTCTCCTCTCTAGGCTTTGGAGCCCCCTCCCTCTGTCTCTGTACAGGGGAGCTTCTTCCATCTTTCTTTTCCCTTCTTTCTTTCTATTAAACTCTCTGCTCCTTAAAGCCAAAAAAAAAATCAAAAAAATAAAAATACAAATACAAAAAATAGCCAGGTGTGGTGATGCACACCTGTAATCCCAGCTAATCGGGAGGCTGAGGCAGGAGAATTGCTTGAACCTGAGAGGCGGAGGTTGCAGTAAGCTGAGATCATGCCACTGCCCTCCAGCCTCGGCGACAGGGTGAGACTCCATTTAAAAAAAAAAAATGAAGAAGAATATGATAGAAAGATAGATAATAAAATAATAGATTAACAGACGATACATGATAGGTAAGGTAAGTAGATAGATGATAAAGTGATAGGTTAATAGGTAATAGATAAACACAATAACAGATGATAGAGATGATATGTAAATAGACAATACAGAAAATGATAGATCGATAGGTGATAGACATGATAGATAGATAGATAGATGACTGATAGAAAGATAATAGATGACTACTTGACAGAAAGATGATAGACAAATAGAAGACAGGTAGATAGATATGATAGGAAGATGATAAATGATAGACAATAGATAGATATGATAGATGATAATGATAGATGATAGATATAATAGATGATAGATAAATGCATATGATATGATAGAAAGATGATAGATAATAGAGAGAGATGATAGATAGATAGATAGATAGATAGATAGATAGATAGATAGATAGATCAGCAGATAGTACATACATACTTCCGTTTCTATGGCCACTTGCTAAATAAATGCCTAATGTTTTATATGTTGACATATCAAAGCGTGTGTTCAGCCCAACTTCCATTGTGAAAAACAGCACTTGAAATCTAACACCACTCAAAGAATTTGGTGCATTTTCTTGGCTGTAGTGCTTGTCAAGTTTGGCCCCAGCTGCCTAGAGTAAGCGGCAGAATCAGGATAGGTGGCCAGAGCAGTGTGGAGCCCCATCACCCCACTCAACAATGACATAAACGTGAAGTGAGGGCTGGACTCGGGAGATAAGAGGTTGGATATAGTGGACGAGTCACCAAGATTCAGAGTCCACCACGGAAATCAGACAGTGGGGCTTACAGTGGAATGGACAGAGCAGGACACAGGACCAGGACGGTGACTTAGTGGGTCCACATGAATACTCATTGATGGTAGTTAGTAAAAGAGGGGCCTTTTTTGTGGAGTCAAGATCCAAGCCATGGGAACTCTGTCATCTGGTCCCAAAAACTGAGACCCAAAAAGGCTTTTATCTCTGAAGAATTTTGACAAAGGCATACTTACTTACCTGAACAAGACAAAAGCATCAAAATATAGAAGATGAGGGGCAAAAAGAGAGAATAAGGCACTGGGTTTCCCCAATATCTTCCAGGGACATTACTAAGCTCTTAAGATGAAACACATCCCATAACCCACACCATCACCAGGAGATGGGCACTATTCTTATCTTCATCTTAACAAATAAGACAATGGACACTCAGAGAGATTAGAGAATGTGGCCAGGTTTCCACAAGCAATAAGCAGAAACACCACTGCTTGTAAGAACCTGATCTATAATAGTGCAAAGGCAGCCTAACACTTATTTACAGTTCAAAGGATTGTAACAAGTAGATTTTTTTTTGTTACCCGCCCCACCCCCCCCGCCCGCTTCATATTTTCACTAGCCAGTATTTAAATTATAAGCAGAGGTCCGGTGCAGTGGCTCATGCTTGTAATCTCAGCACTTTGGGAAGCCATGGTGGGTGAATCACTTGAGGTCAGGAGCTCGAGACCAGCCTGGCCAACATGGTGAAACCCCGTCTCTACTAAAAATACAAAAATTAGCCAGGCATAGTGACGCATTCCTGTAGTCCCAGCTACTCGGGAGGCTGAGACAGGAGAATTGCTTGAACCTGGGAAGTGGAGGTTTCAGTGAACTGAGATCGCACCACTGCACTCCAACCTGGGCGACAAAGCCAGACTCCATCTCAAAAAAATAAAAATAAAAATAATACAAAATAAATTATAAGCAGAATTTCCATTGCATTTTGCTTATCTGGGGCGCACGTAACTTGGGGATAAAAACACTCGTATTCAAGAGCTAAATAAAGTTAGACACAATTACAGACATGAATGCTATGAAGTTCTAGGAAGGGAAACACTAGAAACAAGAGGGGTGTAACTAAAAGCAAATCAAACCATCTGCTTTCATCTAAGTACATTCTATTCTTCATTATTTCGTTTTTGCAATCACATGACAATATTCCAGTGCACACACTGAATGTCACTCTCCTCTCTCGTAGGCAACAAGAATGGACAAGACATCTTAAGCTACTCAACTTCAAACTATGTGCAAGTGAATTTTAAAGACACACAGGGCTATTTTACCGCCACAGACTTTGAATTGTGTCCTGGTAGTGTCTACACATCTCGGCCAACGCAAACACATCTCAGGTGTGGCAAAAAAACAGGTGCAGCCAAGTGTCTCTACCCTTCGGAGAATGTGTACATTGGCTCATGAAAAATGTGCACACACCAATTCCATGAAAGGTTCATAAAGTATCATTTAAAGTAACAACGTTCAGCACGTTTTAAAAGTCGCGAAGGAAGCAGAGATAAAATAGAAACGGACAGAACTTGATGAAAACATAGTCAGTTTGGACTGCTCTCAGAAAAGGAGAACACACTGTATTTTTATTTAATAGCTGGAACTTGGGAACCATCTGAAACTTTGGAACAACTGCCTCCATTTTCCACTCCCCTCAGCCAGGCTAGAAACAGCACTGATTATAAAAAGTAGTGAACACTATTGCACCAAGAAAAATACGTCCATTGTAGCATCTGCTGGGGTAAGGCAGAATGGAAAAATCAGAGCCATCCCATTATCATAAACCAGACTCCCAAATGAAGAGGAAAGGAGGAGTGGGGACGGGGACTGAGATTTCCAAGCAGAGTTAACTTCTGGTCCTCATTTGAGCTGGAAGGGAGGGACTTAGTACTTCGAATCTCTGAGACATTGTCCTTTTCCAACCCAACAGCACTGGATTCCACAAGGTATTTTGAGGATGGCTCCATCGCCAAATAAGCAAAGAAAGCAGAAAGCAGCATAATGTCTGGGGTAAGGACAAGGTGCCTGCATTATGCTTGGGCCACCATAACAAAGGTCCACAGACCGGGTGGCTTAAATAACAGACATTTACCCTCCCACGGTCCTGGAGGCTGGAAGTCCAAAATCAAGGTGTGGGCAGGGCTGGTTCCTCCAGAGGCCTCTCTCCTTGGCTTCTAGACATTGTCTTTTCCCTTTTCCTCATGTGGTTGTTCCTCTCTGTGTGTCTGTGCCATCTCCTGTTCTTATAAGGATTCCAGTCCTGTTGGATTAAGGACCACCCTACTGACCTTATTTTACCTTTGTCACCTCTTTAAAGACCCCATCTCCAAATATAGTCACATTCTGAGGTCCTGGAGGTTAGGATTTCAACATATGGATTTGAGGAGGATACAGTTCAGCCCATCACAGTGCCTCTCCTGACAAAGCATGTTTCATGCTGAAATGGTATGCACAAGTCACTAGCAGCTGCTTGGCATATGTTGATGGAGAGAGAAGGAATTCAGGCACTAGCAGTAAACATCAGAACACATAGCAAGAGAGAGCATCACCCTTGGACCATGTTTTAAAATTTGTTTTTTATCCTCAATCAGAGGTTGACAAACTAGGGTTCACTGGCCAAACTCAGCCCATCATCTGTTTTTGTAAATAAAGTTTTATCAGCACACAGCCACACCCATTTATTTACATATTTTCTGTGGCTGTATTTTCAACCCAATGGCAAAGTAGATGCTCCGGAGACCAGATGATCCACTAGGCCAAAGATACTTGGCCAGATTAATTAAAAAAAACAAAAACAAAAAACAAAAATGGTGTGCCAATTCCTGCTCTAAACGATGGGATGTCTTGATTAGAAAGAATTTTATTTAAGAGCATGGCACACTCACTTTTATAATTTTGTGATTACCCAAGCAATCCTGTAGGAATTGAACTAGAAGGAAGTGCCAGATGGAAGAGACCTCAAGGGAGACTGGGCATAGGGATGTAAGATAGGAATCTGTGTGTGAGATAATCATGGAAGGCTGAAATTTCCTTTAAGACCTAGAGAGTAAGTTCTTCGGGGAAAGAAAATTGCAGGGTAGAAAGGAGGCAAAAATGACTTGCAAAGGTTTGCAGACCCTGATCTGACATGTGGGCAAGAACTTTTCATGGGTGCAGAGACTATTCCCAGGCAGCTTACAGACCTGGCAGGGTGAGGCACCACCATAGATCAGTGTATTAGTCTGTTCTTATGCTGCTAATAAAGATATACCCAAGACTGGGTAATTTATAAAGGAGAGAGGCTTAATTGACTCACAGTTCCACATGGCTGGGGAGGTCTCACAATCATGGCAGAAGGCGAATGAGGAGCAAAGTCACATCTTACATGGTGGCAGACAAGAGAGCATGTGCAGAGGAATTCCCCTTTATAAAACCATCGCGTCTTGTGAGACTTATTCACTATCACCAGAACAGCATGGGAAAGACCCGCCATCATGATTCAATTACTTCCCACTGGGTCCCTCCCACAACACATAGGAATTATGGGAGCTACAATTCAAGATTTGGGAGGGGACACAGCCAAATCATATCAATCAGTAAGTGATTGATCAGAGCGCAGGGGTAGTCTCAAGAGGATGTGGTTTGTAGAGTTGATCCAGGCTGGCAGCCTGAGGGCTGGTACTGGCCTGAGGCATCAAAGAAAAGAAGAAAGTCAGGTGGGGCTAGTAGACTAAGATCAAAGAGATGGGGAAGGATTATGAGGATCTTGGAGAGAGAGGGCTAAAGCTAAAGTATTAGGGTCAGATGCTGACTGCTGTGAGATGTAAGATTTCAGAGATAATATAGATGTTGTGGTGATAAGAAGGACCAGAATGAAGACATGACAGCTGTCTGTTTTTTAAGCTATTTGAGTGAGGATACAAGATCACTGCAGGGGAGGAGTTCAGCATTGGGACATTCATGTCCATCTGGGAAGTGACTTTTGTGTTCATTATATCTGGACACAGATGTAGCAATGGAGTCTTCCCAGTCTGTGAAATGGGAGCCACTTCTGGCCCCAAGAAGTAGAATCCTAGGTCTTGGGTCCATGATGTAACCTACAAATTGCATCTCCATGTGGTTGGGCATGAATGAGAACCTGTTTCTGATTTGTGGCTTCTATTTTTATGGTATTCAGAGCTCCAAGTTTCTTCTCAACCTTATAATTATTAATAGCTCAGGGATTATCTATGGCACTGGAGCAGATCTCATCTCCAAGTCCAAGATTATGGGGATTAGCTCACCCCAGGGGGATGGAATTAGAAGTGATTTCCCTGCCTCCTCTCCTAAGATTAAAAAAAAAAAAAAATGACGCCAGTTGGCTCACTCCTATAATCCCAGCACTTCTGGAGGCCGAGATGGGAGGATTCCTTAAGCCCAGGAGTTTGAGACAAGCCTGGGCAACACAGTGAGACCTCATTTCTACAATAAATATATAAAAATTACCCGGGCATGTGGTGGCACACGTCTGTGGTCCCAGCTACTCAGGAGGCTGAGATGGGAGGATCCTTTGAGCCCAGGAGGTCAAGTTTGCAGTGAGTCGTGATTGCACCACTGCACTCCAGCCTGAGCAACAAAGTTAAGACCCTGTCTCAAAAAACAATGAACTAGAAATTCTACATAGCAATAATGTTTTTGTGTATACCAAGACATAGACAGGCAACTTCACTCGATTTCCCCATCATTCCAGCCATCTCCACTCACCCCAAATATCCAATACCTAGCGGCCAGCAGCAGGATTCATGTCCAGTGCAGGGATTTAGGATTCTGTGTGGTAGGTCATGTAGACCCCACTGTACCCAGTGAAGTGGCCAATGCTGTCTCGGGGTGCCGAGGCTTTAAATCATCCCCTGTGGGGTTACACTGTTCTCATCAGTAGGGATGTTTGTCCACCATGTTGACCTCTGTCTCCTTGGTTGGTCCTGACAGATGCTGTGATGGTCTTACTATTGACTAGGGATGTAAATGAAATACAGGAAGTCTGTGGTCAACTGAAGCTTCAGCTTTGGTCAGTGTCCCAGGAGGATCCCATGGAAACAGACAGGGAGAGAATGAGCAGAGGCTGGCCATAGGACTGTCTGTGCACCGGGGTGAGGATGGCAGGAGAAGGTCCCACAGGGAACAGAAGACCATTTCCCATGTTATTTAGGACCACAGAAGTCTGTGATTCTGCAGACACTTTGTTGGTGGCACTTTCTTATGGCAACCCTACTGTTGTGGTCTGAATGTCTGTGTCCTCCCAAAATTCATGTGTTAAGCCCTAACCTTCAAGGTGATGATGGTGGAAGGTGGGGCCTTTCGGAGGTGATGAGGTCATGAGGGTGGAGACTCACAAATGGGATTAGCGCCCTTATAAAAGAGACACACGGCCAGGCGTGGTGGCTCACGCCTGTAATCCCAGCACTTTGGGAGGCCGAGGCAGGCGGGTCACTTGAGGTCAGGAGTTTGAGACCAGCCTGGGCAACATGGCAAAACCCCATCTCTACCAAAACTACAAAAAGTTAGCCAGGCATGGTGGCACACATGTGTGGTCCTAGCTACTTGGAAAGCTAAGGTGGGAGGATTGCTTGGGTCTGGGAGGCAGAGGTTGCAGTGAGTTGAGATTGAGCCACTGCACTCCAGCCTGGGTGACAGAGCAAGACCCTGTCTTAAAAAAAAAAAGAAAAATTTAAAAAAAGAGACACCATGGTTCATGCCTATAATCCCAGCATTTTGATGAAGTCAAGGTGAGAGGATTGTTGGAGGCCAAAAGCTCAAGGTCAGCCTGGGCAACATAGCAAGACCATGTATCCACAAAGACATTTAAACATTAGCTGGGCATGGCGACATACAGCCATAGTCCCAGCTACTCAGGAGGCTGAGGTGGCAGGATTGCTTGAGCCCCTGAGTTCGAGGCTGCAGTGAGCTATCATCATACCACTGCACTCCAGCCTGGGTGACAGAGTGAGACTCTGTCTGAAAAAAATTAAAAATAAAAAAATTAAAATAACCATTTTCATGTTTTTATATCAAACTTAAATATACATATAAATATATGTATTCAATATACACTTTTAAATTTTAATGAAATAAGCTTTTGTGTGTACCTTATCTGAAAAAAGCCAACATTTCTTCCTAAACTCTTCCCTCCTGAAAAACAACAGTAGTAAAAATAATAAGTAGCATGTTTGCTAATTGAAAAAACTAGCGCAACAGCCAGAAGGAAGAACAGCAATGTTGACATTTAAAGGAGGACTACAATTTTAAGCAAGAGCTTGTGGTCACTTTATTTGCATTGTTTGGCTTTTCAACTCAATGTGTTCCAGAAGGTTCTCAGATTTATATTGAAGAAGAGTTTTATAAGTTGGACTATGATGTTATTGGTTTTTGAAAAGCAGTGACACTGATGGCCTTAGAGGCTAGGTACCTTAGAAAGGATATATCTTCATGTACAAAGAAAGATACCTTTCCCTCTCCCCTCCCTCCCTTCCTCCTTCCTTCCTTCCTTTGCTAAGAGCCATCCATAGCTCAAGGAGAGGGAATGCTTCCTTGCTAACAGCCTTGCAAGGCACGGAATTCTACAAGCAGGATGAGGAGCTGAACGTTTCCAGAAACCTGGTCAGATGGTTCTGCATTCTTCTAAAGGATTTGCTGAGACACATCCACTTGCTGCCCTTATGGCAAGATCACGTAGATCTTGTTGCCATCTTCTGTGTCTCAGTGAAATGGCCCTGAGCAAAACTGCACATTAAATCTTCTGGTTGCAGAGTTAACTCATCTGTCCTCAAACAACCTGGCTTACAGAAGTGGATGCCAATCCAAAGCATGCCTGGAGGGCACATTGGTATTCTTTAATAATCCAACCTTCATTACATAAGACACTCAATTGTGATCATTGGTGAATTTATCAAGTTGGCAGGGTATGTTTCCATACAGTCATCCTTTTTATTCTTCCGACATCTTTACTCCGTCATCAGCCCGGAGAAACAAATGTTTAGAGACAATGATATTTTCTCAATGTGTACTGCAGTTTACAATGCAGAACCCCTAACACAGACACCAGTTGTCATGGCCTGAATGCTTTGATTACCGTAGATGATCAATTCAGAGGTATTATTAGATCTCAGAGTGAATTGTTTTTTGTTTGTTTTTTTGGAAGATGGGAAAGGTGGCGTTCACCAAGAGTCACTCTGCTTGTTCCAAGACCCTCAACTCTCCGTGAAGTTCTTCATTTTTGTCTCAAGTAATTCTTTTAAGTATATGTGCTCACCCAATAAAAATCTCTGTCTTGGTGAAATGGTGGAAGTGTAAAGTCAGACAGAGAGAGAAACTTGTTGCCTTCTTTAAAGGAGAAACATGCCTTTTTCTGATCAAACTTGAGACCCTCCAAAATTAAACTAGCTGTAAGTGTGTGACCCCAAAAGGAAAGTAAAAGGTGGAAGGAAGGAAGGAAGGAAGGAAGGAAGGAAGGAAGGAAGGAAGGAAGGAAGGAAGGAAGGAAGGAAGGA